>NC_079220.1:30154992-30277712 GCF_029633865.1 Lampris incognitus | reverse complement strand
GCGACTCCACGTGTAAGGGAGGAGGCATGTGGTAGTCTGCAGCCCTCCCCGGATCGGCAGAGGGGGTGGAGCAGCGACCGGGTCGGCTCGGAAGAGCGGGGTAATTGGCCAAGTACAATTGGGGGAGAAAAAGGGGGACACAAAAAAATTGACATTTTATGGATTATATTATGGATTTAAACATGTTTTGGATTATATTAAGGGTATAATCAAAAACACACAAAGACATACTGCTTAAACCCACACGCACGCACGCACGTAAATGCATCGACGTATTCTCATGAAACGGTTCGTTGCATGCATGCACATCCATAGTTAGACATAGTCAGACACATGCACAACTTTTTACGGTAATTCATAATGTACTTTTCAACGCACGTTGTAACTGTGTTTCGGTAAGAGCTGCCCAAACAGATATGATTTTCATTCCAATTATTCCACCTGACTGATGGGCATCAAACCCACGTGTTTTGATATACTCATCCTCTATGTCCCTGCATGCAAAGCAGGAGAAGCAAGTGGCTGGGTTGAAATGGTGTAAAAATGGCCGTGCCCGGTGTACACAGTAAACAGACATATGCAAGGTCGCCCACTGCTCCTCCATATCTGAATGTGATACCTCATGAGGATCTTTCACACTCGCTGCAAAACATAAACATGCCATGATTGGTGCCGTGCACACAGCCTGCACTTCGTTTTAGAGCAGGAGGAAGGTCAGCCTACCAGACGATGCCTGTGTGTGTGTGTGTGTGTGTGTGTGTGGGTGGGTGTGTGAGAGCATGTGCACAGGCTTACATGGCACTATGTATGTGCGTGCATGCATGTATGACTATACATGAAAATGGAACATGCACACCTGCACACACACACACACACACACACACACACACACACACACACACACACACACACACACACACACACCAGCGTTGACAGGTGGCTGTGGTAAAGAGGTGGTCCCTGGGCTGGGGTCTGCCTGTCTCTGGCTGAGAGAGAGAGGAATAAAAAGCTCCCAGCAGCTGTCGTCCTAATTCCTCTAACACGGTGCTTGTGCTCTGATTAGAAAACAGATCTGGCCTCTAATTTCCTCCTGACACCAGCTAATGCTCTATATCTCAATCGCTCTGTCCCCACTCGCCACTGCCCTGCCTGCCTGGACACACGCACACCGTGACTCAGGCACCTCTGCACCGCCCAGCCACCGAGACGCATGCAGCGAGAACAACCAACAATAACGGAGGCTCACCATGTCCCACAGCTATGTGCTGCGCGTGTCACAGCTTCAGGACCCAACTAACAGAGACGGCGTCACAAATTAGCACTCAGGAGCAATGTATTGTCATTTCTATCATGTACTTGCGTACACAAAATAAACAAAAAATTCGCTTCACCCAGCCCGCAGCAGCGCAACACAAAAGATAAAAACACAACCGAAATTTCCAAAAACGACACCACCAAAAACATACAAAAACAGAGAGAACAAAGGAGGGGGGGCACACAAACAGTTTACAACACAGTCCATTCAGTGCAACGCAGTCCAAAAATTCCACTGTCCAGAGAACGAACGCCAGTCAGAATGACTGCCGGAACTTCCGGTCCGCATGGGCTAGCAGTTAGCTTAGCCTTCCCCGCTTCCGCGTCCTGTCAGACCGCTCTCGGTGCTTTCTCTTCGGGCGAAGCTCCAGGCAGGGCCGTGGTTCTTGGGCCCACCAGACGCAGCAGACCAGGCTCCCTCAGCCGGTCCAACGCCACCTCTCTCAGCCATTAAACAAGAAAAAAAAGAAAAAGAAAAATCGAAGATCAAAATCAAAACGTCACGCGATGACACAAACTTAGACGCAGACGTGGACAAAGACACTGCACGCTTGGTACTGGGTGAAGCCGCCGCAAACGTGAGTTCACGCCGCCGTCTTCACTCAACCTCAACCTAAAAAGGATCCTCAACCTAAAAGGTCACAGGTCACAGTAGTGAGAAAAGACAACGCTGAAGGGCGAAGAGGTCAGATGAGGCTGTTTTGTGGAGGAAGCTGGGTGACCTTGTGTGTTAGCAAACAGCTAAAACGAGCTAATGTGAAACAGCTGGACGCTGTTTGCACCAACACTGCTCCACTCGTTTCCTCGCTTCCTCCATGTGACAACAATCTTTTCAACACGCACGCACACCTACACACACACACACACACACACACACACACACGCACACACACACACAGAGCACCCTGCACCACCACTGACAGACACTTTAAAGGTATGAACAACAGTTTAAAAAAAGAGACAAAAAGACAAAAGCATGAGCAACTACAGTTTAAGAGAATGCATGGGAGAAAGTTAAAGCTAATGGGCCAGAATTGCAAACTGTGTGCCAAGGCAGTGTGGGCGGCGTGGGGGGGGGGGGTGTATGGGAAGGGTAGGGTGCTGTGACTTGAGAGCAGGGTGCTGTGACAGAGTTAGTCCAGCAGGGGGCAGAGGTGTGATGCTGGGAGTGGGAGGTGACGGCAGTGTCACACCGCACACAAAGTGTCATCTCACCAGCCTCCGACAGAGAGAAAGAAAAGACAGAGAGTGCATATATAGTGCCCATTGCACTATATGGAAGTGAGGTATGGGGTCCACTCAGTCTTTCCAGCTACACTAGATGGGACAAGCATCCAACAGAAACCCTACATGCTGAATTCTGTAGAATGATTCTGAAAATACAAAGGAAAACACCAAACAACGCATGTAGGGCAGAATTAGGCTGGTTTCCATTATTGATAAATGTACAAAAAAGATCTCTAAATTTCTGGATGCACTTAAATACAAGCCCAACAAATACATTGCACTTTAAAGCTCTGAAAACCCAAGAACTGAACCCCGAAAAGAGTCCCCTGAAGCAGTTGGCTCTGAGACTCACTAACCCTTTAACAAATACTACGACCAACCAACCTCAGCCAGCATTGCATTCCAAACCAACATGAGGATAAATCAGCTATAAAACAAAGCAAGAACAATTATCTGAAACATTGGAAGGCTGAAATCAAAACTCAAAACAAACTAGAAGTCTATAGGGCCCTAAAAACAAACTGGTTTGGAAGAATACCTCTTAACTGTCAGAGACAGGGAGCAGCGACAGATCCTCCCCAAATACAGGCTCTGCAGCGACCACAGTCTAGCCATTGAAAAGGGGAGACACAAAAAGACGTGGTTGCCCAAAGAGCAACGAACATGTGGTCAGTGCATGACAGATGAGGTGGAGACAGAGGTGCACTTCCTCCTTAAATGTGACAAATTTGAAAAACAGCGCCGGGCTTTTGTCCAGGAGCTGGAACACGTGACTCCAGAGTACCAGGAAATGGACGACGCAGGTAAGCTGCGGATGGTCCTGGGAGGGGGGCCAGCGGCGAGCATTGCAGCAAGATTTATATTATCTTGCCACAACCTGAGAGACAGTGGGTGACGGCACCTATTGCTACTGTTGTTGTTTAATATCATAATCATTGTTGTTGTTGCTGTTATTATTATAATCATTGTTGTTGCTGTTATTATTATAATCATTGTTGTTGTTGCTGTTATCATTATAATCATTGTTGTGTTGTGTTGTTGTTGTTTTACATGCTTTGGCAATATGTACACAAACGTATGTCATGCCAATAAAGCACATATTGAATTGAATTGAATTGAGAGAGAGAGAGAGAGAGAGAGAGAGAGAGAGAGACAGAGAGAGAGAGAGAGAGAGAGAGAGAGAGAGAGAGAGAGAGAGAGAGAGAGAGAGAGAGAGAGATAGAGAGAGAGACGACAGGGTGTCAGGAAAGAGGCGAGAAATCTGTCTAAACCACAGCGTGTGTGTGTGTGTGTGTGTGTGTGTGTGTGTGTGTGTGTGTGTGTGTGTGTGTGGAGCTTCTTTGTGGGTCTGTTAGACAGGCTTTTTAGCTAGTCTTTGTGTGCATGTGGCAGTGTGTATGTGAAGTCCTGTTTTATTTCCTCTTTCCTCACTGTCTGTCCCCTGGATCTGCATCCGGGGACTCACTTGGCATCACTCCCCAATTTTAATTCTTACGCCGCAAACTGCTGCTGTCTGAGCACAAGCTGGCAGCATGCACACACACCTACACATACACAGACACACCGATACAAACACACAACGACATGGACACACATGTATGAGGGAAAGTTAGGGACATTATTCAGATTTTTCCTCCCACATATAAAACAAACTTATTCACATGCTACACTGAAAACCACAAATACACAAGCGAAATAATTTTGCATACACAACTGAGACACTCACAAAAACAACTGGAAATGTATACGCTCACATACACAACTGAAAAGCTCTCAAGACTGTTGAAACGCGGCGTCCAGGTGGCGTAGTGGTCTATTCCGTTGCCTCCCAACACAGCGATCGCCGGTTTGAATCCCCGTGTTACCTCCGGCTTGGTCGGGCGTCCCTACAGACACAATTGGCCGTGTCTGCGGGTTGGAAGCCGGATGTGGGTATGTGTTCTGGTCGCTGCACTGGCGCCTCCTCTGGTTGGTCGGGGCGCCTGTCCAGGGGGTAAGGGGAATCGCGTGATCCTCCTACGCGCTACGTCCCCCTGGAGAAACTCCTCACTGTCAGGTGAAAAGAAGCGGCTGGCGACCGCACATGTATCGGAGGAGGCGTGTGGTGGTCTGTAGATCGGTAGAGGGGGTGGAGCAGAGACCGGGACGGCTTGGAAGAGTGGGGTAACTGGCCAAGTACAACTGGGGAGAAAATGCTGCCCCCCCCCAAAAAAAAGACTATTGAAACGCTTTCACACATACTAGTGTGCTCAAATACACAGTTATACGCTCACGCATGCGCGCACACACACAAGTGCACAGAAAATCCTGGCTGTGCACATGCACCAGTTTTTAACATCAGCAAACCCCCCAAAAATAGAGGGTCCCCCCAAACTGAGAGAGGGTGCACAGAGCCAGGCTCCTCTCCACCAGCCATGTCAAAATATAGGCGGGGATCTGAGAGACACGCGCAACCAAATACACGAGACATCAAAGACACGATACAAGTTAGTTCAAAGAGTTTAACACAAATACACCGACATCTATGAAACCCTGTGACGCTTACAGCCTCCCAGGAAACACACGCACACACACACACACACGCACGCACACGCACGCACACTCACACTTTAAACACAGAATGCAAGGAAGAGGACATGAACATCCCCACACATATTTGTTGTTTGAATTCCTGTTAGCTTCTACTGTAATTTCAAACCAGCATCCTGAAATAACTGTCACCAGTGCTAAGGCAATCAGACACACACACACACACACACACACACACACACACACACACACACACACACACACACACACACACACACACACGTTTTCCACCAAACATCCATGACAGGCAAATGAGGAAAAACTTCAAAAGCAACAAATAAATAAATTAAAGACAAATCTGATAGGGATGAATAAATAACAAGGGAGGAGAGATGCAAACAGGAAACAGCAGAAAGGGAGAATTCAGCGCGTGTGTGTGTGTGTGTGGGGGGGGTGAAGCGAGACAGAGACAGACAGAGACAGACAGGGAGACAGAGATAGAGAGACAGACAGAGAGACAGACAGAGGGACAGACAGAGAGACAGAAAGGGAGACAAAGACAGAGAGACAGACAGAGAGACAGACAGAGAGACAGACAGGGAGACAGAGACAGAGAGACAGACAGAGAGACAGACAGGGGACAGACAGAGAGACAGACAGGGGGACAGACAGAGAGACAGACAGGGAGATTTCTCTAAATTTCTGGACGCACTTAAATACAAGCCCAACAAATACATTGCACTTTAAAGCTCTGAAAACCCAAGAACTGGACCCCGAAAGGAGTCCCCTGAAGCAGCTCGTTCTGAGACTCACTAACCCTTTAACAAATACTACGACCAACCAACCTCAGCCAGCACTGCATTCCAAACTACCATGAGGATGAATCAGCTATAAAACAAAGCAAGACAATTATTTGAAACATTGGAACGCTGAAATCAACACTCAAAACAAACTATGTCTGTGAATGTTCTCATTCATCCAGGTTATGGGTATCCAAAGGAGTTGAATCAAGTGCAACTGGACTTGGTACATATCCGTGAAGACATTTCGCCTCTCATCCAAGAGGCTTCCTCAGTTCGTGCCTTTCTGACTAGACCAAGCTAGTCTGACTGGCTGGTGATGAGACTCAGAATTTATCCTCTAGGAGTCGTTGTCAGAGCTATTGATATGCGTGGCTCTTTGTGATCCGATGTTTACCAACGCCCGTCGCTAACAGAGCCATAGATATGCATGGCTCTTTTGGCCTCTTGTAGGTCCAAATCCAAACACAAGAGGTGCAAGCGTTTGCCAAACACATCAACTCAGTGGACACGAACATTAAGTTCACAAGGGAAGATGTAAAGAACAACAGTTTGCCCCTGTTGGACTGTGACGTCCACACTGGGGAAGACAGGAGCCTCCACATTGGGGTTTACAGGAAACCTACACACACAGACCAATATCTACTTTGCAACACAGAGCTGACAATGTGCCCAGCAGCACTCAGGCCCAACGAGAAGAACACAAACACCTGAGGGGAGCTTTAAAAACCTGCGGCTACCCCAGTTGGACCTTTGTGAAAACTGCAACACGTTCCAAAAAGACCAACCAGGTGAGCGACGAGGAGAAAAGGAACAGAGAGAATAGCACAGTCATCCCGTATGTTTCTGGGGTCTCCGAGAAACTCAGGAGAATTTTCAACAAACACCGCATCCCGGTATACTTCAAACCCAGCAACACACTCCGACAAAGACTGGTTCATCCCAAAGACCGTGTACCACACACCCGGAAAAGCAATCTGGTGTATGCCGTACAGTGCAATGAGGATTGCCTTGACCTATATACAAGTATAGGAGAAACCAAACAACAACTACACAAACGGATGGCCCAACACAGAAGGCCAAACTCCTCAGGACAAGACTCAGCAGTCTATCTACACCTAAAGGAGAAGACTCACTCCTTCGAGGACAGCAACGTACACATTTTGGACAGAGAAGATAGATGGTTTGAAAGAGGGGTGAAGGAAGCCATATATGCGAAACTGGAAAAACCATCCCTCAACAGAGGAGGAGGTCTGCGACACCACCTATCTCCCACTTACAATGCCGTCCTTTAATCTCTACCCAGGAGACTCAAGAAGCCTAGCCTGCAAGAACAACAGTCGGTCACTAACGGCTCCAACGACTCTCATGACCACTGAACATGAAGTCGAAACTAACACCCCCAACGACCGTCGCTGCTAAACAAATGCAAATCAATAGCTCCGATGGCGACGGGCACAGCCAAACATCGGTACACAAAAGAGCCACTCATATCTATGGCTCTGTTAGTGACGGGCGTTGGTAAACATCGGATCACAAAGAGCCACGCATATCAATAGCTATGACAACGACTCCTAGAGGATAAATTCTGAGTCTCATCACCAGCCAGTCAGACTAGCTTGGTCTAGTCAGAAAGGCACGAACTGAGGAAGCCTCTTGGATGAGAGGCGAAACGTCTTCACGGATATATACCAAGTCCAGTTGCACTTGATTCAACTCCTTTGGATTATCAAAACAAACTTGAAGTCTATCGGGCCCTCAAAACAAGCTATGATTTGGAAGAATACCTCTTAACTGTCAGAGACAGGAAGCAGCGACAGAGCCTCACCAGATACAGGGTCGGTGACCACAGTCTAGCCCAGGGGTGCCCACTACGTCGATCGCGATCGACCAGTAGATCGCGAAGGCAGTGGTGGTAGATCTCCATGACATTCCAAAAAAACTTTTTTTTCCCAAGACATTAGCCTATCATCTGCCCTCCATTTGGCATTTGCCTTTTGATTGACGTAAAGGACGGCCAGTCTGCTGTTGCCTAAAACCAAAGATTCTAGAGCGGAACCTAAAACTTTGTTACATTAGGTTACCATAACAACCAGAGCCCTTCTCGAACGTACCTTGAAGTTCACATGCCCACAACGTGTGCTAACGCAGAACTGCATCGAGCTAGCTAGTTCAACTCTCTAAAAAAAATTCTACTAACTTTTATTTAAAAAAATACAATCATATTCCAAACACAAGCAAATAAATAGATATTTTAAAATAAATCACATTGATTCACCAGGAAAAAAAAACAAGTTGGTTGTATTTTACCGAGCACAACACATCCCCATGAGCCCAGATAACACTGAACTGCTCGATATCTTTCATTTCTCTGTAATAATTAAAATCAATCATCATCCTGGCTTTCACCATTCTAGTGAACAGCAGTTTTACATCAATGTCTACTGAGCTGTCGGTCTTCCTCTTTCTGCTTACAGAAATAGCCATTTTTGCTTGTCCCAAGATAAAATTCATTAGTTGACATTTTTCTTTTACAGTTTGCTTATATTTAAACCCAAGAATGAACACATGCTTGGAGAAAACCTCCCATACCTTACTGAATAAACTCCTGCACATGAACAGGGGTACCAGGTGCACACACTCCAGGTAACAGTGGAAAACAGTTTCTTTGTAAGGACAAAAAAGACGTTTATCACACACACCTTGACTAATAATGGAAAGAAAAGCATTAACTGCTACTATCCCATGTACAATTCTCCACCGCAAGTCAGCAACCTTCTTTGTTAATGGTGGTTTGTATAGACCCCTCTAAGCAGGTTTGACATCATCTCCCGGGCCCACATGACTTCGCCAAGATGTGTCAACACGATTGTTTAGTTTACTCTTGTTTAGATATTTAACCATCATTCCAAAGAGTAATTAGCCTTTTACCTCTTCCAAATTTAGAAAAGTACTTCTTTTCTCATATTGAACAGTCATCAAAACTGGAGCGAATACTTAAACAAGGAAAAGGGTCATTTGCATTTGGCACGATCAAACCATTGCTGTATTCATGTAACAGGAGGGATTCATGTCCCGTCAGATAAAGTTTCCAGGGGTCAAGCAGCTTGTTAATGATCCTCACAGAACGCACTCCCAGACCAGCAGCTGCATTGCTCAAGTCAGGTCCAGCAGTGTTCACCGCCGATCCAAGGGTTAGAATCCCTGCTCTGCAAAACACTTCTGCGACTGCTGATCCTGCCCAGCAGGGTGAGTTCACACGTCCTCCATGCACCGCAAGCTCCCTCAACAACCAGTACAGGGAGTCACTTTGCACTTTCCTCTCTTTACCACCATTTTCCACACTGTGAAAACTCCGCTGTAGAAAGGTGGCAAGGTTTGGAACTTCAGAGTCTTTAGATCCATGAGGAACAGTGAGTCATGCAGTCCCACACCACCAAACTTCTGCAAAACTGTGCGTGCCAGTGGTCTCCACACCAAATCTTTTGGGCCATAAATCAGTCTCTGGATAAATTGAAGGCAGAACGCAGCACCTCTACTGGCCAAATGTACAAGTCCTTGCCCTCCTTCCTCATTTGGGAGAAAAAGAACAGCCTGGGGAATCCAATGTAATTTATTCCCCAAGAAAAAAAAATCAACGAAAACACCTTGAATTCTTGAAAGTAAATTTGAAGGGGGATCAACACAAACGGATTTGTGCCATAATGAAGAGGACACTAGGTTGTTGATTACAAGTGTCCTCCCTCTGTAAGACAGGCTTGGCAAGAGCCATTTCCATTTTTTAAGCCGGCCTTCTATTTTTTCTAAAAGATTCTCCAAGTTATTTTCTAACACAGATTCTTCACCTAAAAATACACCCAAGTACTTTGTCCCTCCTTTTTTCCAAGTTAGCCATCCTGGTAGAACTAAATTGTCTAGTGGCCTTTTCCCAACTATCACAGCTTCACTTTTTTCCTGTCCACCTTAGCAGACGAAATATTATTAAAACAATCTACAGTCCCCTCCAAGATATTGATATCTCTCTGTTTGTTAATCAATACCATAACATCATCTGCATATGGTGAACATTTTCCAGCTGAAGTACAACCTGGAAAAAAACACCGGAGAGTTCTTTTCTGAGTTTGTGAAGAAAAGGCTCGATGGAAAGGGAGTACAGCATCCCAGAAAGTATGCATCCTTGACGTAATCCCCTCTGTACTTTAAAAGGTGCAGCCAAACCGCCATTAATTTTAAGTATACTCACAATATCACGGTACAGTACCTGGATCTTGGCTGTGAAACCTGGGCTGAACCCAAAAGCATTTAGCGTCTGCCACAGGCACTTGTGTTCAACCCGGTCAAAAGCCTTTTCCTGGTCTATGGAAATGAGACCAGTATCTACACCCAATGAGCCAGAGATTTCCAAAACATGCCCAATTAGGATGATATTATCACTTATTAACCTGCCAGGCGCACAGTAAGTCTGGTCAACATGAATGGCCTTACTCATCACCTCTCTAAGTCCAGAGGCTAAAACTTTAGAGAGGATTTTATAGTCCCCACACAGCAGAGATACAGGTCTCCAGTTCTTCAGGTCTTGTAGATCTCCCTTTTCTGGCAGCGAAGTGATAACTTCCCTTCTACAGGTCAGCAGTAGTTGTCCTTTGCACAAACTGTCCTGAAGCTCCTTCAGCAGATCTTTACCAAAGAACTTAAACAACTCAATGGGCAGTCGATCAATGCCAGGTGCTTTTCCATGTCCCAGGCTCAAGAGAGCAGTATACAGTTCATTCAGGGACAGTTCTGCATCTAACACTGCATTAGTATCAGCGTCCACCTGTGGTAGCCCAGCATAAAAAGATCTAGCCAACTCTGATTCCTCCCAAATTCACTTTTAAACAGTTCATTATAGAAGGATTTGGCATATCTGTGGATCTCAGGGGTTCCCATTATCGTGGTTCCATCTTCGGAGCGTAATTAATGAATGATCTTCTGACCATTTTTTTCGCTCCAAACCATCTCCTCTCATCTCATCTCATCTTCAGCCGCTTTTCCGGGGTAGGGTAGCGGCGGCAGCAAGCTAAGTAGGCACTCCAGACGTCCCTCTCCCCAGCAACGCCCTCCAGCTCCTCCTGGGGGATCCCAAGGCGTTCCCAGGCCAGATTGGACATGTAGTCCCTCCAGCGAGTTCGGGGTCTCCCGGGGTAGACCCCGATCAGATGCCCGAACCCATCTCAACTGGCTCCTTTCGATGCGAAGGAACAGCGTCTCTACTCCAAGCTCCCTCCGGATGTCCGAGCTCCTCACCCTATCTCTAAGGCTGAGCCCAGTCACCCTACGGAGGAATCTAATTTCAGCCGCTTGTATCCGCGATCTCATCCTTTCGGTCACTACCTAAAGCTCATGACCATAGGTGAGGATTGGAACGAAGATTGACTGGTAAATTGAGGGCTTTGCCTTCCGGCTCAGCTCCCTCTTCACCACAACGGTCCGGTACAACTTTCGCATTTCTGCTGATGCTGCACCAATCCATCTGTCAATCTCCCGCTCCATCCTACCTTCACTCGTGAACAAGACCCCGAGATACTTGAACTCCTTCACTTGGGGCAGCCAGCAACTCATCCCCAACACGGAGGGAGCAATCCACCATTTCCCGGTAGAGAACCATGGTCTCAGACTTGGAGGTGATGACTCTCATCCCGGCCATTTCACACTCAGCTGCAAACCGCCCCAGTGCGCGCCGGAGGTCACGTTCTGATGAAGCCAACAAAACCACATCATCTGCGAAGAGCAGAGATGCAATTCTGAGGTTCCCAAAATGGACACACTGCTCACATTGGCTGTGCCTTGAGATCCTGTCCATGAATATCACAAACAGAATCGGAGACAAGGGACAACCTTGGCAGAGTCCGACACCCACCGAAAACGTGTTTGACTTTGTAACACGAATGCGGACACAGCTCTCACTTTGGTTATACAAGGACCGGATGGCTTGTAGCAACTGCCCCAGTACCCCATACTACCGCAGTACCCCCCCCCCCCCCACACACACACACAGTGCCCCAGGGTACATGGTTGTAAGCCTTCTCCAAGTCCACAAAATACATGTAGACTGGCTGGTCAAACTCCCATGCCCCCCTCAGGGTAAAGAGTTGGTCCATTGTTCCACGGCCAGGACGGAATCCGCATTGTTCCTCCTGGATCTGAGGTTTGACAATTGGTCGGAGCCTCCTTTCAAGCACCCTAGAGTCGACTTTCCCAGGGAGGCTGAGCAATGTGATGCCCTGATAACTGGAGTACACCCTCCGGTCCCCCTTTTTTAATATGGGAACCACCACCCCAGTCTGCCACTCCACAGGTACTGTCCCCGACCTCCACACGACACTGAAGAGGTGTGTCAACCAAGACAGCCCAACAATGTCCAGAGCCTTTAGTATCTCAGGGCGAATCTCATCCACACCTGGCGCTAAAAAACAACAACAAAAAAAAAACAAAAAAATGTGATGGGGCATCCATTTGAGACAGTCATGAAACGTGAGCAGGCCAGAGCTCCCTGTGCCTTAGTGCCCAACAGGTTGGCTAAGGCAGCCTTTTTAGCTTTAAGGGCTTCAATATGCCCTTGATTTCCTATAGAATCCATTAAATTCTGTAATTCTACTTCAATCTCCAGTTCTTTAAGAGACCTGGTAATGTGCTTGGTGACATTGCTCTTTCCTATATCCCACCATTGCTGTACTGAAGAAAAAGTAGATTTGCTTTTTCTATGTAAAACCCATAGAAATTCAAAAGTCTCTCTGAAAGATCTACCATGTAAAAGGCCAGTATTAAAATGTCAATATGTGCTTTGTACCTTAACATTTTGATGAAAAAGGAGCACTGAGCAAGACAGTGGTCAAAAAATCAACAAGAACTATTTGACATATTTTAAAGATACCAAAATGACGTTTAAAACAATAACAAAAAATCAAGTCTGGCCAGAGATAACAAATTGTCCTTGGAGTGACTCCAGGTGTACTGCCTGTCATTCCTGTTAAAACCTCTCCAGACATCTTTTAGGCCATGGGTTTCAATCAACCACTTAAGTTTCGCAGATGAAGCGGGATGAGGTTCTAGATGATTCCTGTCTGGCATTTTCTGTACAATTAAAATCCCCTCCCAGGGAAAAAAAAACATCAATACAATTGTGGATTACATCACACAAGAAGTTCAACAATCCCATTCTCTCAATGCCCGAAATTGGAGTATAAATATTCACAAAAATAATTTTCACACCTTCATATTCTACTGTGACTTTTAAAATATGGCCACACATAATTTCTTCAACCTCAAAAGAAGAGGGACTAAAACTCTTAAAAAAAGCACACCAACACCACCACCGTTAGCTAATTTATGGCTTAGAATTGCTTCCCCAGGCCACTCCTTCTTCCAATCACTTTCATTCATGGCATCACTGTGAGTTTCTTGTCTAAAAACCACATCCAACCTTTTCATTCCTACCCATTTGAAAAGAGAAGCTCTTTCCACATCACTCCTTGCTCCGTTTATATTTAAAGACCCTATTTTCAAATCAGCCATGAAAAGGAAAGAAGTTGTCTCTACAACAAGAAAAACACATATAAACAATATGTGGAGAATCAATTTTGTCTTAATCATCATCAGTTAGTTGTGCTTTGACTTTTGTTGTTATTTTCTTGAGCGGGTAAATCTCTTGGTCACTAAAAGCCCCCTCTTCTTCCTCAGCCGTGCCACAAACCTGACAAAAGATGTTAAATCAGGGAAAAACTTTTCAGTTTTAACTGCTCTTTGCCCTTTAATTTCAGCTAATTTTTTTTTCCTCTCAAGGGGGTAAAAATATGGTTTCATCCTCTTGTGATGGCGTCCACTCACACTCCTCATCAGACGAATCATCCAACACTTTCTTAGCCTTGGCACCACCCTGTTCTTTGTCAAACATTTTCCTTTTACTACATTTAAGTGTTAGACCATTCTCCTCCGTAGACATGTTTTCATCTATCAGTTCATCACTGACCACACTTTCCAAACTGTTACATTTCTTTTCCTCTGTCAGCTTGCGTTCTTCTGATTTCTCTCTGGTCTGGGCATTATCGACTTCATTTCTGCTCTTAGCTTGATCTTGTTTCACAGTCTGCTCCCTGTCCTGCATATATGCCTTGGTCTCCTCTGCCATCTCTGCAATCTCTGCAGACTGCTGTGCACCGGGCGAGTCAGACTCAGCTGCAGGCTGCGGTGCTTCAGGCAGGCTCGAGCTGGCCTGCTCTCCGGCCTCAGGGCAAGACCGAACCAAATGTCCTTCTGCACCGCAACCCAAGCATTTCATCGTTTCAGAAGTCAAAAACATATTGCAACTAAAACCGTCAAATTTGAAAGTCAAGTTCAAATTACCTGTGCCATCCTTGAGGATCATAAAGACCTGTCTTCTGTAACACGTGTCTTAGCTTTGGCGACTTGGACCCCATCAGAATCAATTTAATGGGAGACACCAGCTGCCCGAAACGTGACAGCTCCATGGCCAACACTTCATTTTTAATAAACGGTGGTGCATTTGAAATCGTTATCTTCTTTGCCAGGTTCACCAATGGGAGAGCAGGGGTGAAAGAATCGCGGATCACTACGCCATTTTCGATGATTTTTTTCGACTTTGGCCACATCGTCTAGGAAAATGACAATAGCTTTGTTCATGCGAGAGCAGACATTACACTTTCAAAACCGACAACCTCTCCAACAGCATAGCTGGCCTCCTCCTCTGTACAGCTGACACTCGGTAATATTTTAACCGCATGTGTCAACTTCTCCAGCTCTGCACTCCTACTGGCAACAGGCATAGTGCCTGGCTGCCAACCGCACTACCAAACTAATCCCAAAACTTAACCACCATAACCTAATAACAAACTAAACACGAAAATAAGCACAGAACAGATAGATAAAGAGAAAGCATAGAATTTTCACTCACACCGAAGCAAAAAAAAAAAAATGCTCACTCACTTGCACTTCTGCTCACTTCTGCGAGAGAGAGAGAGGGAGCGAGAGATATCATAATCATTGTTGTATTGTGTTGTTGTTGTTTTACTTGCTTTGACAATATGTACACAAACGTATGTCATGCCAATATGGCAAATATTGAATTGAATTGAATTGAATTGCATTGAGAGAGAGAGAGAGAGAGAGAGAGAGAGAGAGAGAGAGTGAGAGAGAGAGAGAGAGAGAGAGAGAGAGAGAGAGAGAGAGAGAGAGAGAGAGAGAGAGAGAGAGAGAGAGAGAGAGAGAGAGAGAGAGAGAGAGAGAGAGAGAGAGAGAGAGAGAGAGTACTATAAAATCATCCAAAGTGGCGTGGGGGGTAAAGTGTTTGACACAATCAAATCTTTATATTGAAAAATAAGTGAGGAGTAAAACTTGGAGACAAAAGAACAGAATACTTCACTCAATGGAGAGGGGTGAGACAGGGCTGCAGTTTGAGTCCAACCCTGTTCAATATCTACATCAATGAGTTAGCAGTGTTACTGGACCAATCTGTAGCTCCTGGCCTCACCCTAAACAAAACAGAAGTAAAATTCTTGCTCCATGCAGATAACCTGGTGCTGCTGTCACCCACAGAACAGGGTCTACAGCAGCACCTGGATTTGCTAGAGAAATGCCGTCAGAACTGGGCCCTGGCAGTAAACTTAAAAAAAGACAAAACTTATGCTCTTCCAGAAGAAGCCCAGGTGTCAGGAAAGTAGACACCTATCTATTCCAGGTAACACCACCCTAGAGCACATGTTAAATTATGATCACATGGGACTGAAAATCAGTGCTTCGGGAAGCTTTGGTCTGGCAGTGAACACACTTAGAGAGAAAGCCAGAACAGCTTTCTATGCAATAAAAATAAAATTCTATAAAACAGACATCCTAATTAAAATCTGGTCTAAAATCTTTGGCAGTGTCATCCCGCCCATTGCAGTATATGGAAGTGAAGTTTGGGCTCCACTCAGTCAGCAAGACTACACTAGATGGGACAAGCATCCAATAGAAGCCGTGCATGCAGAATTCTGTCGAAAATTGCTAAGGAAAACACCAACAAATGCATGCAGGGCAGAGTTAGGCTGTTTCCCATTGATAATAAATATCCAAAAAGATCACTTAAATTCTGGATGCACGTTAAATCAAGTCCCCACGAGACATTGTAATTCAAAGCATTTCAAATCCAAGAGCTAAGAAAGAGTCCCCTCAGTCAGCTGGTTCTGAAACTAACTAACCCTGTAACCGCTAACATAGATGGGTTTCAGACGAGCACTGCTAACCAACCACAGATTAGAATAAACCAAATCATCAAACAATGCAAAAACTCATATTTGGAAGATTGGGACATAGAAACCAAATTCCAACACAAATGATAATGTTATCGGGCCCTAAAAAGAGAATACAAATTGGCTGACTATCTCTCAACTGTCAGAGATAGTAAGCAGAGACACATCCGTACCAAGTACAGGCTCAGTGACCACAGTCTAGCCACTGAAAAGGGCAGACACAAAAAAAATTTCTTAGCTACCAAAAGAGCAAAGAATACGTGGTCACTGTACGGCAGGTGAGGTGGAGGCAGAGATGCACTTCCTCCTAAATTGTGGGAAATTCCAGAACATAAGAGAAAAATACCAGGAGAAATTTGAAAACCAGATTCCAAATTTTCTGCTCCTGGATGAGAAAGAGCAATGGTCACTTATTTTAGGAGAGGGCCAAAGTGCACACCTTGCGGCACAGTATGTGTCAGAATGCCATAGCCTAAGGGTCAGTGAGTGGCCAAAACACTCTCAATTACTGTCAGTTGCTTTTCAATTGCTGTTCTATGTTTCTGCCAGTTCTACCTCTTCCTTTTTCCATTTTTTTCCTTTGGTACTCTGTTGACCTGTTTTGCTGTCACCTGCTTTGGCAACATTGTAATTAATGCAGTCATGTCAATAAAACATCTTTGATATGAACTGAGAGATACAGAGACAGAGAGTGTCAAGCACCTCCAGTCTCATTTACAACCAAGTCGTGCTGACGTAGAGGCCTCCGTCTCTCAGTTATAAGGTTCATCGTTCACCATGGAAGTGGGATAACACACCAACAGCAGCTGCGCAGTATCCTGCCCTGCCCATAGCAGCTACCGTGAAAGTGGCTGGCATCAGTGAAGTGAGCTGTTGCCAAGATCTGATAGAGCATGGAAAATAAAATCCATAGTGTTTTTTTTCTTCTTCTCTTTTTAGAGCTGCTTATACAGTCAACCAGTAAGTAACGACTTTGTGGAAAACGCTGCTTTTCTGGTGTGTAGAGCGCCATGCACCCACACCGGTACTTTGCATCAATGGCACATTCACAATAAATAAATAAATAAATAAATAAAAATGGGCACGCATGCAACCCTGCACCAAATCAAAAGCAAAAACACCAGCGTGCGTCTTCACGTGTGCGTTGAGGTGAATGGTGCCTGAGGGACGGCCGACACAGCGTGAGGCTGAACGGCTGCACCTCTTTTCATTGTGCTCTCTCTCTCTCTCTCTCTCTCTCTCTCTCTCTCTCTCTCTCTCTCTCTCTCTCTCTCTCTCTCTCTCTCTCTTCCTTTTTGGAGAAGGGTGTGAGTGTGAACGCGGTATGCAAATGAAACGGTTATTATTGCATTGCTCATCAAGCAGTGCGAAGCAGACATTAATAGGCTGATGAATATGCATGCAATTTTGTTAATTAAGTTAATCATTCTGCTGAAAATGCATTTGTCTTCCAAGGACATCTTCCCCAGGATTCCAACCTGCTCCTCTCATTAGTCATTCGATCTCTTACACTGGGCGCCGAGACAAGAGGTAGCGAAGGGAGGGGCACCGGGGTTGATAGGTATACAATGTGAGGGCATCGCGGGTTCAGGTCCACTTAAAATGACAATATAGGGCCCCTGCTCAGCTTATAATGACGATGTAACTACACCTGGTCCTTCATCCGCTCTTCTGGAAGTCAGCGAAAGATATCCGGTAGACCTCTACTGGCCAGGCGTTCTCCCAGCTTCTCTTTCCTCTCCAGTAACTCCCCCTCTTCACTGCCTTTTCTCTAATTGCTTATTAAAACCCTCTTAAATGAACTTTTTGTGCCAACTTTCCAACACATTAATTAATTGTTGTAGCCAATTAAGTGTCGCTGTGCAAATGAGCTTGAGCACAAATGGTCCTGCAGGGCCAACATCCCCCACCACCCACCCACCCGCCCGCCCGCCCGCGCGCACACACGCACACGCGCACACGCACACGCACACACACTCGCACATTTTTTCCACTTTCGCTGACTGCCTTCCCAGCAGCCTCTGTGCTCTTAAAGCGGTAGCAACTATGGAGAGAGAGAGAGGGAGGGAGAGAGCGAGAGAGAGAAGAGAGAGAAGAGCGCGCGAGAGAGAGAAAAACAGAGAGAGAGAGGAGTGAAGCGAGAGAGAAGTGAGAGAGAGAAGTGAGGAGAGAGAGCGAGAGAGAGAGAGCGAGAGAGAAGAGAGAGGAGAGAGAAGAGAGAGAAGAGAGAGAGAGAGAAGAGAGAGAGAGGAGAGAGAGAAGTGAGAGAGAAGCGAGGAGAGAGAGCGCGAGAGAGGAGAGGGGAGAGAGGAGAGGAGAGAGAGGAGAGAGAAGAGAGCGAGAGAGAGAAGTGAGAGAGAGGAGAGAGAAGAGAGCGAGAGAGAGAGAAGCGAGGAGAGAGAGCGAGAGAGAGGAGAGGAGAGAGGAGAGAGAAGAGAGCGAGAGAGAGAAGTGAGAGAGAGGAGAGAGAGAGAAGTGAGAGAGAAGCGAGGAGAGAGAGCGAGAGAGAGAAGAGAGAGAGAGGAGAGAGAAGTAAGAGAGAAGAGAGCGAGAGAGAGAAGAGAGAGCGAGAGAGAGAAGAGAGAGAGAGAGAGAAGAGAGAGAGAGGAGAGAGAGAGAAGTGAGAGAGAAGAGAGCGAGAGAGAGAAGAGAGAGAGAGGAGAGGGAAGAGAGAGAAGAGAGCGAGAGAGAGAGAAGTGAGAGAGAAGCGAGGAGAGAGAGCGAGAGAGAGAAGAGAGAGAGAGGAGAGAGAAGTAAGAGAGAAGAGAGCGAGAGAGAGAAGAGAGAGAAGAGAGAGAGGAGAGAGAGAGAAGTGAGAGAGAAGAGAGCGAGAGAGAAGAGAGAGAGAGGAGAGAGAAGAGAGAGAAGAGAGCGAGAGAGAGAGAGGAGAGAGAGAAGAGAGGAGAGAGAGCGAGAATAAGAAGCAGAGACAGCAAAACCAAATAACTGTCTCGGCAGTGATCATTAAGAGATCATTTAGAGAGCGCTGTGTCTTTGGTTGAATGGAGGATAACTGGAAACACGTCAAATAAATGTCCAAAGTAAATAAGCACATTCACCTGCACACCAGCTCCAACTCCACTTGAAACCAATGATGCAGTAGAAAAACACGATATAAAGCAGGAAGGCTACAAGAGATACCTGTTCCAGCGCCAACAGGAGTGTGTGTGTGAGTGTTTGTGTGTGAGTGTGTGCGTGCGTGCGTGCGTGATCAATGCTGCCAACACAACTCATGCACTGAAAACAAAACAAAAAAAACAAACACAAAAAAAACCCCAACAGTATGTTGGCCAGACCTGTTAAGTCTGTCTGGCTGTTCAGCCGTCGAGAATCAACGGTGGGTCGGACAAGCGGTTTGTCATGCGGCTATAAACGCAACAGAAATGGAGATAGTGTTACGTCATCAATAAAGCACGCTGTTGCAGCGGCGATCCATATATCACACGTGGAATAAAATCAATCAGTTTTTTTAATATCTCATAAATAAAGATGTAGCCTGAACGGAATGAGTAATGAAGAGATGACAAGATTGGATGTGACTAAGGCAGCATAATTCTCTCACTGCCTAAATCGCATGTAACCCAGACGTTTCTCAGTGTGCATCACTGCCTCGACTGGATGTAAATATCGACGTCAGATGAACATTCCTTTTAAAAAGTACTGATGCAACATCTCACAGTTGTGTGTATGTGTAGGTGTGCGTGTGCGTGTGCGTGCGTGCGTGCGCTGTGGCTGCAGGGCCACGGAAGTCGCTGTCTCCCCTCCCTGAGTTGGCACATAGCCACTGATCAAAGAGCCTCAGTCATTAAAAGTCATCTTCAAACCGTGGCGTGGCTCTGGGAGCGGACGGTGGCCCAGCCTACCAGTGGGGTTAGACAAACACATGACATGCACGCTCTCTGTGCACACCCGGACACACGTTGACGCCTGCGCACAAACACATGCATTTGGGGCTAAAGTACATGATTTGAATCGTAATTAAAATTATTAAATTTTGAGTTATAACTGTATCAGAATTGTGATTTAAAAAATTTTTTGACCTCCCCCCTTTTTTTTTCTCCCCAATTGCACCCGTCCAATGACCCCGCTCTTCCGAGCCGTCGCGGTCGCTGCTCCACCCCCTCTGCCGATCCGGGGAGGGCTGCAGACTACCACATGCCTCCTCCGATACATGTGGAGTCGCCAGCCGCTTCTTTTCACCTGACAGTGAGGAGTTTCACCAGGGGGATGTCGCACATGGGGAGGATCACGATATCCCCCACCGCCCGAACAGGCGCCCCGACCGACCAGAGGAGGCGCTAGTGCAGCGAGCAGGACACAGCCGGCTTCCCAGCCGCAGACACGGCAAATTGTGTCTGTAGGGACGCCCGACCAAGCCGGAGGTAACAAGAGGATTTGAAGCGGCGATCCCCGTGTTAGTAGGCAACGGAATAGACCGCCACGCCACCCGGACGCCCCAGAATTATGATTTGAATTTGAATTAGTTTCTTTCATGATCAACTGACACGCTTTGGAAGATTAACATCATTTCTTCAAATAATTCAAAAAATATATATGCAACATGTTCTTTTTTGATAAGTCTCTTTAAAGGATTGCATGTCATTCCTTCTGCTTGCATTCTCAGTAGTGATACTCGGCAATTTGTTTGCTCACAAATGAAGCACATCTTACGTATGCACATTTGAAAACATCATTTGAAAATGTCTGTGAATGTTCTAATTCATCCAGGTCATGGTTATCCAAAGGAGTTGAATCAAGTGCAACTGGACTTGGTATACATCCGTGAAGACGTTTCGCCTCTCATCCAAGAGGCTTCATCAGTTCGTGCCTTTCTGACTAGACCAAGCTAGTCTGACTGGCTGGTGATGAGACTCAGAATGTATCCCATCATTAGAAAACCACTGGCCACCAAGTTGCTGGAATTCCAGATCTATTACTACTACTACTACTTTCGGCTGCTCCCGTTAGGGGTCGCAACAGCGGATCATCCATTTCCATTTCTTCCTGTCTTCTGCGTCTTCCTCTGTCACACCAGCCACCTGCATGTCTTCCCTCACCACATCCATAAACCTCCTCTTTGGCCTTCCTCTTTTCCTCTTCTCTGGCAGCTCCATATTCAGTATCCTTCTCCCAATATAACCAGCATCTCTCCTCCACACATGTCCAAGCCATCTCAATCTTGCCTCTCTTGCTTTGTCTCCAAACCGTCCAACCGTTCCTAATCCTGTCCTTCTTCGTTACACCCAGTGAAAATCTTAGCATCTTCAACTCTGCCACCTCCAGCTCTGCCTCCTGTCTTTTCATCAGTGCCACTGTCTCCAAACCATATAACATAGCTGGTCTCACAACCATCTTGTAAACCTTCCCTTTGACTCTTGCTGGTACCCTTCTGTCACAAATCACTCCTGACACTTCTCCACCCATTCCACCCTGCCTACACTCTCTTCTTCACCTCTCTCCTGCACTCCCCGTTACTTTGGACAGCTGACCCCAAGTATTTAAACTCAAATGCCTTTGTCACCTCCACTCCTTGCATCCTGACCATTCCACTGTCCTCCTTCTCATTCACGCATAGATATTCCGTCTTGATCCTACTGACTTTCATTCCTCTTCTCTCCAGTGCATACCTCCACCTCTCCAGGCTCTCCTCAACCTCCACCCTACTCTTGCTACAGATCACAATGTCATCCACGAACATCATCGTCCATGGAGACTCCTGCCTGATCTTGTCCGTCAACCTGTCCATCACCATTGCAAACAAGAAAGGGCTAAGAGCCGATCCTTGATGTAATCCCTCCTCCACCTTGAACCCATCTGTCATTCCAACCGCACACCTCACCATTGTCACACTTCCCTCATACATATCCTGTACCACTCCTACATACTTCTCTGCAACTCCTGACTTCCTCATACAATACCACACCCCCTCTCTCGGCACCCTGTCGTATGCTTTCTCTAAATCTACAAAGACAATGCAACTCTTTCTGGCCTTCTCTTCTCAATCAACATTCTCAAAGCAAACATCGCATCTGTGCTGCTCTTTTGTGGCATGAAACCATACTGCTGCTCGGTGATCATCACCTCTCCTCTTAACCTAGCTTCTATTACTCTTTCCCAAATCTTCATGCTGTGGCTGATCAACTTTATACCTCTGTAGTTGTTACAGTTCTGCATATCGCCCTTGTTCTTGAAAATCGGTACCAGTATGCTTCTTCTCCACTCCTCAGGCATCCTCTCACTTTCCAAGATTGTGTTAAACAATCTAGTTAAAAACTCCATTGCCATCTCTCCTAAACATCTCCATGCCTCGAGAGGTGTCAGCAGGACCAACTGCCTTTCCACTCTTCATCCTCTTCATAGCTGCCCTCACTTCCTCCTTGTTAATCCACTGAACTTCTTGATTCACTATCCCTACATCATCCAACCTTCTCTCTCACTAATTTTCTTCATTCATCAGCCCCTCAAAGTACTCCTTCCACCTTCTTAGCACACCCTCCTCGCTTGTCAGCACATTTCCATCTCTATCCTCGATCGCCCTAACTTGCTGCACATCCTTTGCAGCTCGGTCCCTCTGTCTACCCAATCGGTACAAGTCCTTTTCTCCTTCCTTAATCTGTCATACAACTCACCATATGCCTTTTCCTTTGCCTTTGCCACCTCTCTATTTGCTTTACGTTGCATCTCCTTGTACTCCTGTCTACTTTCTTCATCTCTCTAACTATCCCACTTCTTCTTTTCCAACCTTTTCCTCTGTATAATTTGCTGTACTTCCTCATTCCACCACCAAGTCTCCTTGTCTTCCTTCCTCTGTCCTGATGACACACCAAGTACCTTCCTAGCTGTCTCCCTCACTATTTCTGCAGTGGTTGCCCAGCCATCTGGCAACTCTTCACTACCACCCAGTGCCTGTCTTAACTCCTGCCTGAACTCCACAAAACAGTCTTCCTTCTTCAACTTCCATCATTTGATCTTTGGCTGTGTCTTCACTCGCTTCCTCTTCTTGGTCTCCAAAGTCATCCTACAGACCACCATCCGATGCTGCCTAGCTACGTTCTCCCCTGTCACCCCCTTGCAGTCTCCAATCCCTTTTAGATCGCGCCTTCTACATAAGATATAGTCCACCTGTGTGCACTTTCCTCCACTCTTGTACGTCACACTGTGTTTCTCCCTCTTCTTGAAATATGTATTCACCACAGCCATTTCCATCCTTTTCGCAAAATCCACCACCATCTGTCCTTCCACATTTCTCTCCTTGACTCCATACCTTCCCATCACCTCCTCATCACCTCTGTTCCCTTCACCAACATGTCCATTGAAGTCTGCTCCAATCACCACTCTCTCCTCCTTGGGTACCCTCTCCACCACGTCGTCCAACGCACTCCGGAATTCTTCTTTTTTGTCCATCTCACACCCAACTTGCGGGGCATATGCGCTGATAACATTCAGCAATACACCTTCAATTTCCAGCTTCATACTCATCACTCTGTCTGACACTCTCTTCACCTCCAGCACGCTCTTGACATACTCTTCCTTCAGAATTACCCCTACCCCATTACTGCTCCCATTCACACCATGGTAGAAGAGTTTGAACCCACCTCCGATACTCTTGGCCTTACTCCCCTTCCACCTGGTCTCTTGCACACACAGTATGCCTACCTTTCTTCTTTCCATCATGTCAGCCAGCTCTCTCCCTTTACCAGTCATAGTGCCAACATCCACCAACTCTCACCTCCACACGCCTACCCTTCCTCCTCTCTAGCTGCCTCTGGACATGCCTTCCCCATCTCCTTCTCCTTCGCCCAACAGTAGCATAGTTTCCAACGGCACCCTGCTGGTTAACAGTACCGGTGGCGGTCGTTGGTAACCCGGGCCTCGACCGATCCAGTATGGAAATCTTATTTATGATCCGCATATTTGATTTGGCAAAGATTTTATGCCGGATGCCCTTCCTGACGCAACCCTCCCCATTTGTCCGGGCTAGGGACCGGCACTAAGAATGCACTGGCTTGTGCATCCTCAGTGGGTGGGTTTGCTGGAATTCCAGATAACATCCAAGTATCAGATGAGAAAAAGAGAACAAATCTCTCTGACCAAGACACTCCGTGTAATTAAAAATGTCTTTATTGAAACTTAGACATATCCAAAAAGGACCTAAAAATGCCCACGCGTAGCAGCTTGGGCCTTCTTCAGGGTATAGTGATGCCCATAGTGATGCCCAAACCGGCATAGTGATGCCCACGCCTTTGCAGATGTTGGCAGGTATAGTAAACCCCAGCCTTCTCTCATGCAGAACGTTGACTCCCCCCTGAGGATGATAGCCCAATGGAAATACATTGTTGCAACTGACCTCACCAAGGCATTCTACCAGATACCACTACCCAAAGACTCAATGAAATACTGCGGGGTGGTAGCATCTTTCAAGGGTGTTCGTGTATATGCTCGATGCGCCATGGGCATACCTGGCTCAGAGCCTGCCCTAGAAGAGCTTACATGCCAGGTCTTTGGTCAACTCCTGGAACAGGGTAAAGTGGCCAAGGTCGCGGATGATTTGTACTGTGGGGCAAATATGCTTGACGATCTGCAAAGACAGTTGTTGCCCCTCAATAAACAAACATCCTGGACTGGTTGTGGCATCATGGGTCCCCACCGTGTTACTGCATTAGCGGCATGCTCCCCTCCTAAGAACGTGGCCTTCAATCATCCATTGGCACATACAAGGTGCTTGCCCATGTGATTAAGGGCTGTGCATCCATCCTGGCCCCACTGGATGGTGTCATTGCTGGCCGTGAGTCAAAGGACGTGATAATGTGGTCAGATGAACTTCTGTTTGCCTTCAACTATGCACAGAAAGCCCTGGCCACTAATCACTCAATCACATTGCCTCAACCAGAGGACCAGCTCTGGATCGTCACTGATGGTGCAGTCAGGGAGCCTGGTCTAGGAGTCACACTTTATATCACTCGTCAAGATTCAGTGACAGTTGCAGGCTACTTTAGTGCTAAACCCTGAAAGAACCAGCCAATTTGGCTACCATGCTAGGTAGAGGCCCTATTTATTGCTGCTGCACTGAAGCCCCTTAGCCCGTATATAATCCAGTCCTCAAAGAAAGCATGTGTTAACAGATAGCAAGCCTTGCACACAAACCATTGAAAAGCTATGCAGAGGAGAGTTCTCAGCTAGCCCCCATGTAACTACCTTTCTGTCTACAGCCAGTAGGTTTCAAGTCTCGATTCGGCATGTGGCTGGTGCAGTGATACTGCCTTCTGATTTTGCCAGTCGCAATGTTCCCGACTGTGACAATACCACCTGCCAGATCTGCACTTTTGTCCACACCTCTATGGAGTCTGTTGTATGCCAGGTTATGGCTGAGGGCATTCTTCAGGGGTCCCAAAAACTCCTTTACCAACAGATCAGCATGGCTGGCCATACAAGCTGAGTGCTCTGACCTCCGAAGGACATGGGCTCACCTCCGCCAAGGCACCCGCCCCTCAAAGAAGCTAACTAACATAGGTAATGTTAAACGTCACGTGCTTCCTCAGCTGACTGTATCATAATTCCAAGGTTGGTCCTGGATGGCCTCTTTATGTCCCTTCATAGAAAAGTTGATCACTCTACAGCTGGTCAGCTGAGATTGGTTGTGCAACGCTATTTCTATGTTCTGGACATGGATGCTGCCATCCAACGTGTCACTGAGGGTTGCCACCAGTGTGCTGCTTAAGAAAGTCCCTGCCTTTGTGGTGGACCAGTCAACATGTGATCCGCCAGTCATCGTCGATGCATCCTTTGCAGCCGATGTGTTCAAACGTGAGCGCCAGCTCATCCTTGTGGTCCGTGAGTGTGTCACCTCTTTCACGGCGTCCACTCTCATTGAAGATGAATGGCACCAGACCCTTTCGTGATGCTCTGATTTGCTTGTGCATTGGCTTGCGGCCGCTGGATGGTCCATTTGCTGTGATCAGAACTGACCCGGTTCCTGGCTTTGTGGCGTTGGGTGGCGACACGGCACTTGCCAGGCATAGGCTGACTGTTGAAGTCGGCAATGCTAAGAACATCAACAAAAATCCTGTCGCTGAGAAGGCCATTCAGGAGCTCCAGAGCGAAATACTGCGTCTTGAGCCAAAATACAGAGCTGTCACCCCCCTGCTTCTGTCAGTTGCCACTGCTCACTGGAACAGCTGCATCAGATCCCGCGGTTTGTCTGCCTGTGAGATGCTATTACAGAGGGACCAGTTCTCCCACAATCAGTTGCTTGTCAACGACTGGGACATCATTATGCAGCAGCGTGCACAACGGTTGATCAATCATCCATATAGCATGAAAGCCAAAGCTCCCACTGGTCATGCTGCATCGCCTTCCATAGTCCGTCCTGGCGACTTTGTATATCGCTATAGCGATCGAATTAAGTTTACAGCCCGAGACAGATACATTCATCAGTGTTGAACGGTCATGGTGCAACATGCAGAAGTTCACAGGTACCCAACTCCGCCGCACTTCATACAGGGTTAGATTGAGTGATTGCTACCAGGTGGCGAGTGACGCTCCTGGCATGGTCTTCTGTGATGACGCAGATGAGGACACGTCTGACATGGATCTTGATGTCTCCCCTCCCCAGGGTCCCGACATTCCCCCTGCCATAGCCGAGCCTGCTCCAGCGCCCTTTTTTGTCCACTGGGGTTCTCAATTCTCTTCCTCCAGACAAAGCATCTGCTGGTCCAGTTAGTGACCAGTATGATGAAGAAACCCATGGGACTATTCTGCATACAGATGGGGCTCTTTGGCGTTCCAGCCGCTCCCGCGGGCCTCCCACGTGGTTGAAGGACTTTGTTGCTTTGTAGCTTTCTTGTTTATTCCTCCACGCCACTGTTGGACAATCCCATAATTCTTTCAGGGTCTGTGTGTTCTGCCTTTGCAGCGTGTTTCAGGTTCTGTTACTGTTCTGTCCAATAGTGCCTTATGCTCTGTGCCCTTTGTAATGTTTGTGCCCTTAGTGGTGTTTTTCTACACTGTTTCAGTTTCCTGATGGTTGTTATGGGTGGGTTTGGTTGTACTGGAAAAGAAGGTGGCGCCAGGAATGTATTGTGTACTTCCGGGTACTTGCGTTGTGTACGTCTCTCTCTTGTTACCTTGACGTCATTCAGTAAAATCATCTATGCGCTTAACGGATCGTGTCTGTGGCTTTTTGAGTGTCCTCACCTTATACTGGCGTTGACCTGCTTTCCCTAGCTTTCTATTTCCTATTTGTATCGTGGCTTTTCGCACCAGTCCATCATCATCTTCACAAACATCAAGTACTCTTCCAAGTCTCCACTCATTGCGGGGACTCTCTTCTTCCTTGACAGTGACGATATCTCCAATTTTCACATTTCGTCTTGAAGAGTGCCAACGTCGTCTAAGGGTAATCTTTGCTAGATATTCCTTTCTCCATCTACTCCAGAATTGCTCTGTCAGATATTGTACTCAGCGCCACCTTTTCCTAGCATATAGATCTTCAGCCGCACATTTTCCTGATGGATGCAGTTTCTCTCAGTTGAAACAACCTTTGGATCTACTACTACTACTACTACTACTACTACCACCACCACTACTATTACCACTTTCAGCTGCTCCCGTTAGGGGTTACCATAATGGATCATCCGTTTCCATTTCTTCCTGTCCTCTGCATCTTCCTCTGTTACACCAGCTACCTGGTTGTCCTCCTTCACCACATCCATAAATCTCCTCTTTGGCTTTCCTCTTTTCCTCTTGCCTGGCAGCTCCATATTCAGCATCCTTCTCCCAATATACCCAGCATCTCTCCTCCACAAAACATCTCAATCTTGCCTCTCTTGTTTTGTCTCCAAACTGTCCAACTTGAGCTGTCCCTCTAATACAATCGTTCCTAATCCTGTCCTTCTTCGTCACTCCCAATGAAAATCTTAGCATCTTCAACTCTCGCACCTCCAGCTCCGCTTCCTGTCTTTTCGTCAGTGCCACTGTCATCAATTCTTACACACGGTCCCTTTAAATGTATCCCCCGCCTGCAACCTGTCCCAACTGAGGGGTGTTTTGATGCGACCAGCTACCATTTGACAGTAACGTTTGTCCTATCAGGAACAAGGAATAATTCCACAACAGACATGAGGGTAGAAGGTTTCCATTCATGGATGACTGATTGTTGAGCATTCTGGTCTACATGACTTGGAAAATATTGGAGGTTTATCTGTTTTTGGGACTAAGCATGAGACGCTTCTACAACAATATGATAATAATGAATTTGGGTTTCTTTCCCGCCTGCCATTCTACACTTCCCACATCATAACCGACCTTTACATGTCCACGAGATAAACAATATGTTCTCTATATTCCCATGGGTTTCACTCATGGTAGGAAAAACATTAAAAATAAATGTATGGAGCAGAGTTTACCTTCTTCCATCCAGGTTTAGTCTAAATTATTATTCCTAGGCATCTTGTCCTTTGATTAGAAATGTGAGGACAACTGATGTAGTCGCCCAAACCTCAGAAAGAGAAGTGAATGGAGGGACCTGCAGTTAGGAAATACACAAAGAACAGGACATTAGATTTTCCTTCCACCCCATCCCAAAAAGATAGAAAGAGGAATCCATCTCCTGCCCTGGTGTCTTTTAAAAACCCTTTTATGTAAAATATTTTCTTGAAGCATTTTACTGAAATGAAACACAATCCCAGCAACCACATTTGGCTGTGGTTAATACTATCTGCTCTTCGCAGATGATGTGGTTTTGTTGGCTTCATCAGAACGTGACCTCCAGCACGCACTGGGGCGGTTTGCAACTGAGTGTGAAATGGCCGGGATGAGAGTCAGCACCTCCAAGTCCGAGGCCATGGTTCTCTACCGGAAAATGGTGGATTGCTCCCTCTGGGTTGGGGATGAGTTGTTGCCTCAAGTGAAGGAGTTCAAGTCTCTCGGGGTCTTGTTCACGAGCGAGGGTAGGACGGAGCGGGAGATTGACAGGCGGATTGGTGCAGCATCAGCAATAATGCGGACGTTGTACCGGACCGTTGCGGTGAAGAGGGAGCTGCCGGAAGGCAAAGCTCTCAGTTTACCAGTCAATCTTCGTTCTAACCCACACCTATTGGTCATGAGCTTTGGGTAGTGACCGAAAGGGTGAGATCGCGGATACAAGCGGCTGAAATGAGTTTCCTCCGTAGAGTGTCTGGGCTCAGCCTTAGAGATAGGGTGAGGAGCTTGAAAATCCGGAGGGAGCTCGGAGTAGAGCCGCTACTCCTTCGCGTCGAAAGGAGCCAGCTAAGGTGGTTCGGGCATCTAATTAGGAGGCCTCCTGGACGCCTTTCTTTGGAGGTTTTTTGGGCACGTCCAACTGGGAGGAGACCCCGGGATAGACCCAGATCTCGCTGGAGGGGCTACATGGCCAATCTGGCCTGGGAGCCTTGGGATCCCCCAGGAGGAGCTGGAGGGCGTTGCTGGGGAGAGGGACGTCTGGAGTGCCCTACTTAGCTTGCTGCCACCGCGACTCGACCCCGGAATATCGGCTGATGATGAGATGAGATGAGATAATGCAGCCTATACCCACAAGGCAATATTTGATTAGAAGACTTAATTTGTTGTGACTCGCTAGAAAATATTTTGGGTTGTGTGATAAGGCTGTTATATAAAATGTTAGCACTCGATTGAAAATAGACAATCAATGCCAGACATGCGTGGAAAGGTTCCCTGATACGTGAACTACAAACTGATTAACAGGGTTTTTTTCAAGAATTCTTCATGTTTTAAAAATATGTCATGCTGAGAATAGCAATACTGACATTTCCACATATAGAAATCAAAACTGTCATACGAGTCCCCTGTTTGTCAAATGTCAGGTGATAATGGGTTAAGCTAGTGGGTTTTTTACAGATGTTTCCGAGACATGTCGGCCCTGGCGAAGTGGCAGCTTCCAAAATGGACGCTGCGCTGATGCTGCTCTGATCTTCTCCTACCGTGGAGAGGAAGCGCTTCAGACTGGCACCGTGGCACATTTATGGGCACTTCCCTGTAAGGTGCCTTCTCTGATTGATGGCGGAGCCTCCAACACCTCCCTCTCCTCACTCCTCAATCTTGATTTATTTGTCTAGTCTCTGTGATTTGGCGTTGGTGGTGCCCACTACTTCTCCCGTGGTATCTCCCCGCGGGCACATTTACTATTATTTGGGGTCCCGATGGGCAAAAGCATCAGACAGGCATACACGAGCACACACTCAATTCACCACATCCAGAGAGAAACGATGGCACACGCACGCGCGCGCACACACAGGGTCCATGCTAGAGGGCAGGTGAGCCTCCCACTGCCTTCTCTCTATAAGGATCTCAAGGCTCAGCTGGGCTAGTGTCTGCCTCGTGGGCCAGGGGGGTAAGTGCTTCTGTAAGCCTGCCAAGTGAGGAAGGACTGGTCTGGGGTATGCATTAGGCCAATCTGGGGCATAGATACGCGCGCACACACAGTCAGCAGCTTCATGAATCCAAAGGCTGCTGTCTTTGCCAGTCTGCAGTCTATGATTCTGAGCTGCTTGTCAAAATCTTCATAAAGAGATCAACCTAAGAGGCCCCCGCGTTGATGTAAGAGGGAAATCATAAAATCAAACGAACACTACAATCAGATAAAAGCATAGCATGAGTGGCTAGGGTTAAACTAAGGCATTGTGAGTCTACTTTGAAAAAGTAAATCACAATTAACCCACTTATTATTTATCACCGATGTCCAAAAACACACACCTCACACCATGTTGGTGGGGCATTTCTCTGCGTTTATCTCAGGAGAACCAAATGGAGCAACATGGGACGAGGAGGCACATTGAATACATCCCTAAAATACTCCTTCCGTTGGTCTTGGTGCCAAAACGTCTAAAATCTGCTATAGCTAGTCAACTACAGGGTTTGCAATAAGATTTATCTTCTAGTTATTCCGTCTTTTTGCTCTTTTCTATAAGCATGTAATCTTTATTTAACATTGCCCAGCATCGTTGTGTTCCAGCTAATCAATGAGGCCCATTTACTCCCTTCACACTTACCTTAGAGTCTTGGCTTATAGCATAGTATAGCGTCAAAATTAACTTATCTGCACTTCAATTTCTTTCATATAATTCAGAAAAAAACCCCAAAACAATGCAGGATGCATAAATGCATTATCTTTCAGCAGGCCTTGCCTTGGCATGAATGGAACCAATTGAGCGGCATCGTATGTGAGTGAATGGCTGCCACCTGGCGGCCAGGCAGAGAAGGGACAACAGAGGAAACCGTTGGACTGGTCCCATGACTTCCTTTATTAAACCGAGGCAAGAAAACACATATTACAAAATATCTTTTTGTACAGTCACATGAAACTCGACCACGTTTCTTCATCGTATTCTTTCCCAAAGCAATAATGGAAATATAGCCACGGACCACTGTTTTATCCATCGTTCTATATGTAGAAAATAATCAAACAAAAGTTTTTGCAGCAGTTTGGCTGGGAGGCAAAGGGCAGACGTATCAAACCAGGTTATAGAAGCCCACCAGGAGAGGTCTATGTCTATGTCTGTGTGTGTGTGTGTGTGTGTGTGTGTGTGTATGTGTGTGTGTGTATCTAGCTTTAAGCTGTGACTAGCAGAATAGTGTGGAGCAGTCCGTCATGACATGGTTAGTTGATCCATATTTGAGGGAACATGAAGGATACAGGCTGAGATTTGTTAGTGATTAGAAAGTTCATCCTAAGTGAAAGAAAATAAACAGCATGAACTGGTAGGCTGGATGCACACATGTGCAAGAGACAGTTGGGTCGACGATAGTTTTATAATCATAACAGCCTTTGGCTTAAGACAAAAGAACAGCCTCCATCCTGATGTGCACATCTGTCTCATGTGCCATCCAGAGCAGGAAACTTGACCAACACATCCTCAGGTAGGGCATGATCATTCAGGGGTCGCAAAGGTCACTAAAGAGGCACAGGGTTTGCAAATTGGGGAGCTAGCCAGCATGTAAAATTCCACAGAAAATTAATTCTGTCCTCCAGTGTTTTTTATTTGTGCCCTCAATGCCTCATGTCTTACCCATACATAATACCATTGCATTAATCGTTTTGCCTCCCAACTACCAGACACCACCTTAAAATAAACAATTACTTATGCCCAGGTGGAGGACAATGATTTGATCAGGTTCTTCCACACACACTGATGGCCTTGTCATCAGTGGGTACTGCAGTAGACATGACAATCATTCAGTTTTAAAAGAAAACAATACATCTACATTACAGCTGATCGCATTTTGTAGTGTGGCACTCACATGTGAAACGACTTCAGTTTTCTTCAGGATCATCAGTGCATGGAGGAAGAGTAGAGGAGGGGGCTTGCCATTACTGAGATGTTTAAGATCTGCCCTGCCCCAAGTCCAAAACTCTCACAAAGACTCCTGGTAAGTTTTCCCAGAGGAAAGTGACGTTCAGTACTATTCTTCAGAAAGCTCCTGGCCTCTTTCTTTAGCTCTCAATAAACTTCCTCACGCTGCTTTTTAAAATCTCTCATTCCACTTTAACATACTACTATTTGCTGGGATTTTTCCCACTTATCGAGTCCTGATATGTGGGTGTCCCCCTTCTTCTTCGTTCATTTATCCCTCTGTTTTGCTGTCGGCGAGGCTTGCTGGAGTAGTGTCCCTGTGACACCCAGTCTGCCTCTCTAGGGGGTGAGGTGGGAATTTCGGGGGTCAGCGAGCAGCTCCGTGGGCAAAGCGGAGGTCCTGGTCCTTGGGGAATTGTACCACAGTAGCTGGAGCAGCAGTCACCAGTCCCGCTGGGGCCTCGGCTGCAGTGGAGGGCTTCGAAGGAGAGCCCGCCACCCAGGAGGGAGGGGGCTGTCCCCGGGCCGGGGTGTCCACGGCAGGAGAGGGCTCTTCGCTGCACTGAGGCGCCCCGGTCTCCGAGTCCTGCTGAGAGATGAGCTGAAGCAATGCGGCTGCCACTGCGGGACTGAAGTCCTGGCTGGGTTGGGCCTCGGAACTGGCCGGCTGGCCGTGACCCAGAAGTAGTGTAGACGGAGGTGGCCCGGGTGGAGAGGGTGGACGCTGGTCAGCAGATGAAGGAACCTGGCTTGCCACTACTGGTTTCCGCTTTGGCACTGCACAATCTGAATTGGATCAGAGAGCAAACAAGATTATGGATAAGACCCCAATTCAAATTTAATATGGCAATAAGCACTTATCATTGAAGAGATGTACATCTGCAGAATACATTGATTCTTTTAATTTCTATATTTAATCTCACTAAAAAAAAAAAGTTAAAATGTCACTATGTGGCAATTGGGCCAAGGAGTTACAATTGAAATACGTTCCTACCTTAACCACTAGAGGGCGAGCTAAGCATCCTAACAGATGCACCTACATGTGAAGGAAATATAACTTGACACCGTTACTAACCTTATGAAATAACTAATGTGCGACATTATCAATATGAGATGTATAGTTTGAATACAATAGTAGACGTTTCTTTGGGTTAATTTCAGATTAAAAACTTGAATGTGAGAAAGCTCTCAAAAATAAACCAATGGAAATACGGCAAACAACCTGGGCCAAGAAGACTACTACCCTGGTGGTAAATGACAGTTACACATCCACCAACTTGAATAGATGTTTTGGATGTAGAAAGACTTGAGGATTAATGTGTTCATAACCAATGCCTCTACTGTGCATTTCTTTAATCATTCACAAAAAGGAACCTGCGTGAGATATGTTGGGGAAGGACATGTTCAGCTGCATGAAGAGAAAGGATGACCAGTGTAGAACTGCAGACCAGGAAGTATTTACAGACCAGGTTAGTCTGACATCTCACCACTTCTTAGCAGTACCAGGCTGCAAAGCTACAACAGGCCTTCGAAGCGGAATGTTGGATGTCACGGTTACACAGCAACATAACCATGGAGACGGTTTCCAAGGCAACAGAAGTGTTAGCATCCCAGTGCTAGCAGCATTAACTGTTTTTTTTTCTTCACCCCGGTGATAACATGTATCGTTCTGACTCAGATGTGAACAGTTTGAAAACAAAAACAAAAAAAGTGTGACAAACCAAGGTTAAAAGAAACACATGCAGGTGAAGTCTAAAGATTCAAAACATTTATTTTCACTTGATAATTTATTAGAATTTCTTCATAAAAACGCTGACATTACAGACCGTTTTTCAGCAACATCCTCTGAAGAATTCTTGACACCTACTCCGATGAAATGAAGTGAAGAACAAACACGTGTGGGAATGGGATAGGTACAGAAACAAAAATTGTGAGAAAGAAAACGGGAAGAAAGGGAGAAATGGACAAAACGGTATAGCGTGAACCCTTTACTCCCTAAACACTACAGTTTTGTTTTCCTGGTTTATGCAACTCACCAGCGGTAATGTCCATGAGCACCAAAGCCTTTCCCAGTGACCAGGGTCAAAACAAGATAAAACTATTTATACAGCCTAGTGAAGACAAACCTGCTTAACTGAGGCAATGAAAGGAGCCTTTGCACATGGGAGATGGATGACATGTGTGTGTGTCTATTTGTTTAGATTGCAGGGGATAAATAAGAGGAGAAAGTAGTGTAGGACCGGGCTGATCACCTGACAAATAATCCAAAGAATTCATGCAAACGAATTCTTATTGTACTTAACCCTTACACTTGAGCTAATAATCTGAAAATGTATAGTGGCTTGTTCGATTAATTAATAGATCCTCTTGATTTCATTGGGTACTTTGAGATGTAGCAGGTTTTAGGAGAGTGTGATGGAATCTTTATTTGCAAAATACTCAACCAACTACCAACTTTTTCCTGCCCTCCTCAGCCCACTCTTCATATCCCCCAGTGGTTTCCACCTGACCCTGGTGCCCTCTTGCTCCATCCCCTAGAGACTAAACCCAGACTTGCCCTTGCGGTCTGCAGTGGAGGCAGATGTACCCCGCGTTACCGCCTCCTCTGACTGGACGCCATTGCTCTCATCGCCTTGCTCCACCCCCTCGGCCTGTGGCTTGATGATATGGCCCAATATGATGGCCAGCAGGCTGGCCTGATCTTCCTGACTGAGGGCTGCCTCTCCAGACACTGGGGAAATCTCCTGGGGTTCAGGAGGCGGCTCTGGAGGCTGGGACCTGGTGGCACACAGGGCCTGATCCTCCGGTATCTCCTGATTTTGGGAGGCCTCGATGAGGGCGGACAGTGACTGGCTAAGGCTCTCTGGATTGGAGAGATTGAGGAGCTGGGCCACCTGGGGCAGGTTAAGGTCAGTCTGTCTCTGCAGCAGGTTCAACAGCACAGCCATCTCTGTTTGATTCAACTGTTCTGCTGCGGCTCCCAGACCTGCCATACAAACAAACAAGCTTACACGTCAGGAGCCAGTCAAAAACAGCTGTCTACTGACAGAGGTGCAACATGCCTACAGTAATGTTCCTACGCATTTTGTGAATTTCAAAATGACTCCATGCCATTTAATGCAATTTCCACCCTTCTTTTGTAACCCTATTAAAAAGTTTTGCTTTGGTTAAATGAAATGGAACAGCTAAATCTACATTTTAAGGTATTCTGAAAACTCTTGAAAACTCAAGTACAGGGCTCAAAATTAACTTTTTTCCCACCCCTATCATACTGGTACCATCTTGAACTCTGAAAACAATCATCCCTAAGTCAATTTTTTAATTGCCCTGAGCTTTAGCCCATAGTTTTTGTATGTATATCACTTTATTACTACAAATAATTGATACATGACTTATAAATAAAGCAATACAATAAAATTCCCAAGCTGTGTCGTTTATTCACTGTAATACACTTGCAATACAAGAAATATCAAAATTCTTACCATGTCCCTTTAACACAAGTCATTTTAGAACTGGCAGACTTGGACTAATATGATAATACTATACGTTATATAGTTCAGCCATATGCAAATGCAAGACGATTCTTTATGAAACATTTAATTGAGTGAATCTAGTGAAGCAGCTTTTCCCAAACGTGCTCAGTAAGCATCTGAACCAGAAACATTAAGATGATGTCATACTGTCACAACCTTGGTTGTGATTAGCCAAATGTTTTCCAAGGTTATTATATTACACTGGCTTCTGTAGCTGCAGAGTGGATGCGAAATTGATGTAATGCAGGTGACAGAGACTCGTGATCAATTGCAAATATGTCAGTTCTTTTTATTTTATTGAGTGATTTACGTGATCAAGAATAGTTTGATCAATATGTGGTTTAAAAGGCCAATGCCAATACCGATACTATTTTATAACTGAAGCTGCCAATAGCTGATGTGTTGTGCAGATATTCAATATACACTATATGGACAAAAGTATTGGACACCTGGCTATTACACCTACAGGAGCTTTTATGACATCCCATTCTAAATCCATCCATTATCTGAACCGCTTATCCTGCCCTCAGGGTTGTGGGGATGCTGGAGCCCATTCCAGCAGTCACTGGGCGGCAGGCAGGGAGACACCCTGGATAGGCCGCCAGGCCATCACGGGGGAGACACACACACACACACACACACACACACACACACACACACACACACACACACACACACACACACACACACACACACACACACACACACACACACACATTCATACCTAGGGACAATTTACTATGGCCAATTCACCTGACTTAAATGTCTTTGGACTGTGGGAGGAAACCCACGCAGACACAGGGAGAACATGCAAAATCCACACAGAGGACGACCTGGGATGACCCACCAAGGTTGGACTACCCCGGGGCTCGGGCCCAGGACCTTCTTGCTGTGAGGTGACCAGGCTAACCACTGCGCCACCGTGCTGCCCCATTCTAAATCCATATGCATTAACATGGAGTTGGTCCCCCCTTTGTAGCTATAACAGCTTCCACTCTACTGGAAAGGCTTTCCATAAGATTTTGGAGTGTGTCTGTGGGAACTTTTGCCCATTCACCCAGAAGAACATTTGTGAGGTCAGGCACTGATATTGGATGAGAAGACCTGGCTTGCAATCTCCGTTCTAGTTCATTCCAAAGGTGTTTGATGGGGTTGAGGTCAGGGCTCTGTGTGGGCCAGTTAAGTTTTTCCACACCAAACTCACCCAACCATGTCTTAATGGGCTTTGCTTTGTGCACTGCGGCACAGTCATGCTGGAACAGAAAATAGGCCTCCCCAAAGATTTCCCTTCACTGGAACTAAGGTACCTAGCTCAACCTCTGAAAAACAACCCCATACCATTAATCCCTCCTCCACCAAACTTTACAGTTGGCACAATGCAGTCAGGCAGGTAGCGTTCTCCTGGCATCCGCCAAACCCAAACTCGTCCATCAGACTGCCACAGAAGCATGATTTGTCACTCCACAGAACACATTTCCACTGCTTCAGAGTCCAGTGGCAACGTGCTTTACACCACTCCATCCGACGCTTGGCATTGTGCTTGGTGATGTAAGGCTTGCATGCAGCTGCTCGGCCATTGAAACCCATTCTATGAAGCTCCCAGCGCACAGTTTTTGTGCTGATGTTAATGCCAGAGGAAGTTTGGAACTCTGCAGTTATTGAGTCAATGGAGCGTTGGCGACTTTTACGCACTATGCGCCTCAGCACTCGTTGACCTCGCTGAGTGACTTTACGTGGTCTGCCACTTCGTGGCTAAGTTGCTGTTGTTCCTAAACGCCTCCACTTTTCAATAATACCACTTACAGTTGACCGTGGAATACCTAGCAGGGAAGAAATTTCACAAACTGACTTATTGCAAAGGTGGCATCCTATGACAGTACCATGCTTGACTTCACTGAGCTCTTCAGAATGACCCATTCTTTCACAAATGCTTGTAAATGTAGACTGCATGGCTAGCTGCTGGATTTTATACACCTGTGGCAATAGGTCTGAATGAAACACCTAAATTCAATGATTAAGAAGTGTGCCCTAATACTTTTGTCCATATAGTGTATTTCAATTTGAAATTACTATGCAAAAATAAAAAATAAAAAAAAAGTTTACCGAAATGTTTACATGGTGTCAAAAAATATGTGCAAAGTAATATTTTTATTTTATTTATTCTGGCAGCACAACAGCTTTATCTTGAGTCTTTATTTGGTTGCACTTTATCTGTTATTACATGGTGCTGTAGTATATTACCAGGTGATTGTGTGGAAACTACACCATGGCGTGAAAAAGTGACAGCATAACTCCACAGTTTCTCTTAAGACGTTGTTATACCATGGCATAGGTAAGAAACGGCGACTGTCCACTCACACAATTTGAGATCTCTTCTCTGATCTTGGGCTGTGCCTATTTCATGATAATCACCTTTTATAATTTTTCCACAAAATAACTTGGTAACAATACATTACTACGGTATCTTATAATTCAGTGTTTGTAATCCTCCTTTCATAGTTACCATGTACTGGAGAAAAGCCTTCACTTGCACATAAAACAAGTAATGTTAATGTTTAAAATAGTGTGGCCACTAAACTATTACATGAATGCATTCATTCGTTTGATGGCTGGGAGAGCTTGGTCAGCTGTGCCCTGTGGGCCCACGGACCACAGCCCTGATCGGAGCTGCGCCCGAAGAGGTCACACCAAGGGCGGTCTGACAGAACACGGAAGCGGGGCAGGCAAAACTAACTGCTAGCCCATGCAGACCGGCAGTTCCGATAACACCGAGGGCGGTCTGGCGGTGGCCTCGCCTAGCGTTGACTGTGTTTTAGTGTTGTTGTGTGGAGTGTGGGGAGGTGTGTCGAAGGTGTCTGGCTGGGAGAGCTGGTGTTGGATTGGCTGGGGGAGCCTGGTCTGCCACATCTGGTGGGCCCAGGGACTACGGCCCTGCCGGAGCTGCGCCCAAGGAGGAAACACCAAGGGCAGTCTGACAGGACGCAGACATGGGGCAAGCTAAGCTAACTACTAGCCCATGCAGACTGGCAGTTCTGACAGTCATCCTGGCTGGTGTTCCTTCTCTGGACAGTGTAATTTTTGGACTGTGTTGCACTGAGTGGACTGTGTTGTTAACTGTTTTTTTTTTTTTGCTTTGTTCTCTGTTTTTTTGTTTTTGGTGGTGTCGTTTTTGGTAAATTTGGGATGTGTGTTTTTGTTTTTTGTGTGGCACTGCAGTGGGTTAGGGGAAATGGAAATGTGTTTCTTTTGTGTATGCAGGTACATGCAAGAAATGACAATAACCTGTTCCTGATTCCTGACTCAGCGACTTTGATGGCAGCCCAAACATGCTGTACTAGTTTAGACAGCCAAAGTAAACTTTAGCAAGTTTAATCAGTCGAGTGAATTAAGCCAAACACTAAAGTCCTGCTTGGACAGGTTAAAGACTTGTAAGTTAAAACTTTTACTGTATTTTAAGTGTTGAAATTCTGGTTGCTTTGTTAATTTCTACAGCTAATGACAGATTACTTAGCCAATCCTGGCAGTTGGCTCGCCCTGAAAAAGTTGCAGCAGTAAGCTTTTTAGGACTGAGTAACATCTTTAAGATGGGAGCTAGAGAACATCATTCAGATCAGCAACAGCACGGACATGCCGGTGCCTGATATTCCTTAACAGGTTAATCAGAAAACCAACATATCAGTCAATCCCTAATCAGGACAATACAATGCTTGATGCAGGAATATTCTTTTGTCCAAGGACAGTCCCAAAAGGCATATAAAATTGTCCCAAGTCCATCCATCCATTATCCAAACCGCTTATCATGCTCTCAGGGTTGCGGGTATGCTGGAGCCTACTCCAGCAGTCATTGGGCGGCAGGCGGGGAGATACCCTGGACAGGCCGCCAGGCCATCACAGGGCCCGCGCAGGCACGCGCGCGCACACACACACACATTCACACACACACACCTAGGTCCTGGTCAATTGTGTTTTTATTTTGGCTCCAGGAAAATTGGATGCTATTAATTTTGAACCTCTGACAAAAAAGATGTATTATGCATAATGGTGTTTCTGTTTAAATACTTCTGAATTGTTGCTTTTACCTGACAGCTCATTGGCTGCAACAGCTGCAGAAGGCGGCCTTCCTGTCGGTGGGGGTGGGGCTCCAGCAGGGCTGGCTTGCAGCCTGCTGTTCTCCCCACTAGCAGGTCCTGTTGGGTCCTTACGGGGCACTTTGGGCACAGGCACATCCTCAGGTAGCCCACTCTGACGCGCACGCCGTCTCTTCTTGCTCCATAGCTCATGACAGTCCTGATGATGTGGGAGACTGGAGACACAGAAGACAATGAATAGTGGGAGTTAAAGACAGAGCGTAAGACAAACCAGGAACTATGGAATTGAGGAAGGGGGACAGTTCAACATGCTTTACAGAACAACTGACAAATTTGTGCCAGGCCCATGCATGTGTTTGGAACTGGTGGCACCTCCTGTTGAGCAATTTCGAAATAGTTTTTCACATGTGGTTCAACATTGTTATAAAATATATCCTGCGAATTTGTAATGATTGGACCAACAATTTCTGATTTATATTCTGATTTGTGTTATGCCACCTGTCTTGTGCTTAAGACAGGTTAGTTTGCAAGGTAAGACAATGGGGCTACTGACTCAGGAGGGGGCATCTTGCTGGGCTCCACATCACGTAGGAAATCACTATTGAGGGCCTGTTCTGATGTGCATCGCCGAGCGGGGTCAAGGGTCAACATGCGGTCCAGCAAGTCCAGGGCATGACCAGGCAAACTGGATGAAAGGAGAGAGATTTTTACAAAAGAAACTGGCTGAGGAAGGAGCAGAGATCAGCAGTGTAGTACTGTAAAGCACATCACAGCTACATACAAGGCAAACTCCTCCCGTAGTCGCCGTCGGTACTGCTTCTTGGGTTTCATGGTGTTGAAGAGGGGAAGCTTGATCACATCAGGCCAAACCGCTGGACAGGGGCTGCCGCAAAGACGGCTGAACCATACAGACAGGGGCAATGATAAGACACAAAAGGTGGGGAACAAATGAGTAGATACATAGATAGATATATACTTTCTTCTTCTTCTTATGGCTTAAGTATGTGTGTGTGTGTGTGTGTATATATATATATATATATATATATATAGATGTAGGGAAAAAACTTTTAAAAAAAACTTTTCAGTACAAGCTTGTTTCATGTGGCGCGCACTCATCAGCTGCTAATGTGGTTCAAACAAAGAAAAACACACAGTATACGTTGCCTACACCATTGACGTTTCCGAAAAAACCCCGCTATCTACCTTATCTATCTATCTATCTATCTATCTATCTATCTATCTATCTATCTATCTATAGATATATATATATATATATATATATATACATAATCCCAAATTTGACTTGGACTCTACAAAGCTAGACCCGTCAACGATATGGGCACACAACACCAGCAAACAGAACACACAGAGCATGCATAAGGGGGTTTTAGATACTGAACCTGAGGCATCAATTAGTTGGTGTTTTTGTCTTTGTACCTCTACCTCTGTACCCTCTGCTTATTTTAGGCTACTGTTTAAAATTCCAACTGATACAGGCACAAAGGAGTTCTTAAATTGATACTATTTACACTGCTGAGTTCTGTATTGTCTGCCTGACGCTAACAGCTCATACTAACAGCACAGACATGGGATGTTTCACAGAGGATTCTCTTTACCAGTTTAAGTACGCAGTGGTCAAAAAGAGACTGAAGATTTATTTTATTACCCCCCACCCCCTTTTTCTCCCAAACTGTACTTGGCCAATTACCCCACTCTTCCGAGCCGTCCCGGTCGCTGCTCCACCCCCTCTGCTGATCTGGGGAGGGCTGCAGACTACCACATGTCTCCTCTGATACATGTGGCATCGCCAGCCACTTCTTTTCACCTGACAGTGAGGAGTTTCACCAGGGAGACGTAGCGCGTGGGAGAATCATGCTATTCCCCCCAGTTCCCCTTTCCCCCATGAACATCTGCAGATACGGCCAAATGACCTTTCGCAAAGTACCACCCCAGAACGGTGCTTGTCCAATCCTACCTTAGCAACGGTCTGTCAAGCTTTCAAACACACAACAAAATGCTGAAACGGTGTGCCTATGGGATCTGCAAATCGGATACTAGAAATCTGAAACGTTTGGAGGGGGTGTAATTTCCTTTCCCTTCCCGAAACCCAGAACGCAAGAAGCGCAATGCTGGCAATAGATTTCGCAGTATAGCAGACCCCATGGCCAGCTTAATCCATCCAAAACCAACAAAAATACCTGTCTGCTCCAAGCTAAGTTTGCTACTAGCTATTATTGATAGCTAATACAGCTAACGTATTATTACTGTTACTTTTACCCACACAATGCGCTGATTTCTTCCTTCATGTTTTGGTGTTTTCCGGCTACTTCCTGGATAGTTCTGAAATGCTTGACGGGCATAGCAACAGTAACTAAGGGGGGCGGGACTTTGCGAAAGGTCAATTGCGTCTGTAGGGACGCCCGACCAAGTCGTAGGGAACACGGGGATTGGAACTGTATAATGATCTTTCTGACTGATGATTTTCATCACAGTCTGAACTAAATGCAATATCTTTGATTTTGATGACACAGGAAGGTTCCCAAACCATGCAGTCATTCCATACCTGATTACACTTTCTAAAACAGCCTGATAGAACAATATATTATTTTGTTCAACTCCATACAGATGTAATAGAGAAATATGAACATTGCGACGGGGTTTAACAATAGTCTTCATTTGTATAGGAGGAGCTAAAACATGTTTTCCAGAGTATTTAAGTCATAGTGAATTAGGTTTTCCACATCATAAAGTATGAGTCATAAAAAACTAAATCAAGAGAAAACAATATTCCAAAAAGTAAAATAGGAAGAAAGCATAGCACCAATGGTTAAAAAAGAAGAAGAAGGAAGATGGAAATAAAAAGTCAAGAATAAAATGGCTTGTTCATAAAAGATTCTGCTAGTCTGAGCTCTTAAGACCAGGAGTGTCAGTAGCAAAGCTGTTATGACTGTTATAAGGTAAGGAAGGGTTTGAGAAATGAAAACATACCTGATGAGCTCCAACTGCAGCAGCTCCTGGTTGGCCTGGAAGATGGGTTTCTTGGTGAAGAGCTCTCCCAGAATGCACCTAAGACAAAACAAGAAGCCATTAGATTTGATTTACAAAAGCAAGGAATTACACTACTAGAAAGGTGAAACGTCACTGACCACTGACATCATGGATGTTCATTATGCTGCTAACACCTTTACTGAAATGGTGGATTAAGATTGTTAACATTCAGTCCTTCAGTGTTAAGTTTCATAAATCTTCAGTATGTGAAAGTCATGTGCATTAACCTTATTTCCCCATAGGGAGAAGTTCAGTTTCTTCCTTTTCCATGAAAACACATAAGGATATTTGGTATTTCCAGCACCTAACAAGAAATTACCTACTACTGCAGAGGTAGTCAAGTAAAATTGAAAGAGGTCCAGTTAGATAAAATGGTCTCAAGCCAAGGTCCGGTGGTGATGCATGTGTGTTTTTTGTGCCTCGATTTCACAGATATGTTTCCTTGCGTATTCCTATCAAATGATTGCCTTTGCTGTGTTACTGTGCAATACTCATACGAAGTTGAGTATGCTATCATTCCCTTTAGTTGTTTGATCAACAACTGACTTTCAAATCAAATAAAGTACATTTCAATAATATTTCAACAATATTTATTGTCAGTTTTCACATTTAACTGGAGGGATTATAAATAATAAGTAGGCTACTATAAACAAATGTAATTGTCTCATTTCAAGTAAAATCAAGGCTGCATTTAAAAATAGAGCTTTTGAAAAATGTGCATCTCAAAATAAAGTGCTTAATTTTAGAAAATGAAATAAAAAGTGCAGCCTGAGTTTCCCTGTTTCTTCTTTTTTGTTAACACCATTTCACATCTTTACAGTCTCAACTAAATTTATAATAAACAATCTCAACACATCTTAACAACTGGACTACTTTAACACCTCCTTTTCTCTGTCTTTCCCTCTTGTATTCCATTCCCCCACTTTCTCTTGTTCAGTGAGAGAACTGAGCTCTAGCTTGTCTTGCCAGGATTTTAAATCTGGGCTGGAATGGTGTCAGGGCCATTCTCATACATATGTGTAGGTGCTCATTGGTGAGCCTGGAACGATGTTTGGTTTTAATAATGTTCATAGTGGAGAAAGCTGCCTCACAGCTGTATGTGGAGCCAAACATGGTCAAGATGTACAGTGCTACTTTCCTCAGACCTGGGAAAGCTGTCTCCAAGACCATTTGGAGCCAGAAAGTGGCAGAGTCAGTTCCTCCAAAATGCTCTTTCAGGGCCACATCTGCTTGGAGATCGACCAGTTGCATCTGGAGAGGTCCAGCATTTGCCCACTTGAAGTGCTGTGTGACTTCCTTTGAGAACCCACTGACATCTGTGATGAGGAATGGATTCTGAATGAACAGGGTGAGCTGCTGTCCAAGGCTGAAGCTGAAGTTTACAATCAGCTTGTCAACAAAGTCAACAAAAGAAGATACATCTCTCTCACCCTGAACCTGTTCCTGCACTGTTGGGAAGTGTGCAGTCTCCCTGCAGGTCTCCTTTGAACACTTCCAAGTTTCCTCTGGAAGGAGCGGACAGCTGTCATCAGGTCACAAACTGAATTGCCCTTGCCCTGTAGCTTAAATTCAGTTCATTCAGGTGTGAAATGATATCAACCAAAAAAGCCACAAAATCCATCTTCTTCTCATCTTCTAAAAAAAGAGAAAATGGTATTGCCTTCTGGTTCGTTACCTGTGCCAAGAAAGCTGAGTTCCTTTCAGATGGACCAAAAGCACTCCAACACCCTGCCTTTGCTGAGCCATCTGATATCATTGTGCAGCAGGTCATCAGCATTTGCATCAACTTCTCTCGAGGAATTCCCTGAGCATGCAATGCTGATAGGAAGAGGATGCCCTGAGAAAGTTGATCATTCTCATTATTGTGTTCATCACCTCAACATACTCGTCTTGACAGGGTGGAGCACAGGACCGATTGATGAATTATGCAATGGTAAGAGATGAGCTCAGGATTGTCCTCTTTCGTTCTTGCCACGGCTCGTTTCTCTCTCCCTACCATGGCAGGGGCTCCATCTGTGGTTATTCAAACCACTTGTTTAAGCTCCATTCCCCTCTTCATTAACATCTCCTTTATGGCCAGGTAGATGTCCTCTCCTCTTGTACTGGTCTGAAGGGGTGTTACACTGAACAGGTCTTCACAGAACTCTCTCTTCTCCTTGTTGAAGAATCTTACATAGACTAACAGCTGAGCATTATCGGACACATCAGTAGACTCATCTACAGCTAAGCCTACACATTGTGCCTCATGAATTGCTTCATCCAGCTGTATTAGCACATCCTCTGTTAATATTTAACTTTTCTTTGTGGCTGATGATGCTGACATAGGTATTTGCTTGATTTTTACACACAACTCTTCTTTTTGTTTTCCCTCGGGTAAGGTTTCAGTTACCGCATTCATGCACTCCTTCACAACGATTCCTTCAGTAAATGGTTTCTTACGTTGACCCACAATCTAAGCAACTCTCTGGGAACATTCGTTAGCATGCTGTTGGGCAGTGAATGAATGGGTTAGGATCCTTGTGGATTGATCATATTGGGCTCTTAGATCGTGTATTTGCTGTGCTCTTAGTTCCGATTTCAGCCGGTATTTTTGCTCAAAAGCTTTGTGCTTTGGCTCATAGTGGCACTTCACGTTCCCACTTTTAATAATTGCCATGGTCTCGGAGCATATGAGAGACACAGGTTTTGAACTGCCCGTGGGAAGAATAAACATGTACGAGTCTGTCCATTCTTGATTGAAAGCCCTATTTTCGCTGTCTACTTTTCTTATTTTTGAGCACTTCATGTGAAATTATTCTTCTTTCATCTGACTCATTTCTCTGTTCTCTCCAACTGTCTTGTCTCATCTCTCCTGTCTCACTCACTGACTGGCTCGGAATGCACAGATTTGATTGGCAAATAGCATCACGTGAGATGATAAACGAGTACCTTAAATGCTAGAAAAGCTGAGCAGGTTAAAACAGTAAAGCTCTTGTTACAGTAGTAATTCTCAATAATTTCTCGTTTTGGACTCGGTCCGGATAGGACAGCTTCTGGGTCCGGACCCGGACCACGGTCTGCCTTTTAGTGACCCCTATCAATCAATCAATAGACTACTGGGTATCTGCAGTGCATGGTTAGAAGCTCTAACCCAGTGGAAAGCTATAAAAATTGCCTCTAACTGGTAAATCACCAATTAAAAACCAAAACACCTTCCAATTTAAGGTTTAGGTAACAATATCAAAACTAATATTAAGTTCCTCTGGACAGTTCAGCCAAGCTGTTAAAGCAGTCATTTCTATTTGATAGGCTGGATGTGACCAACAAACTGTAAAACAGTCTGAATGAAGCCAGTAACAAACTTGATGATTTAAAGAAGGGCTCCAGATGGTGACTAAACTGGTCACCAATGCGACTACTTTTTGATTTTGTGACCATTTTTTTTCTGCCAGTCGCCAGTGGCCACCATTACCCACAAGCAAAAAAAAAAAAAGAAAAAAGAAATGGCCATATGTTTTGTTTGTGTACTGACCTCTCATCTCTCGCGCCTGCATCTACCTGACCTATCGCATGAACCCCTGTATGGTTTCCAATACATAAAACTTGTCTGCACTCCCGTGCTGCAGTGGTTGAAGCGTCGGCTGTACAGACGAACAGAAACAGTGGTTGAAGATAGTTTAACGTCATGTTTATCGGGTTAAAAATTTGAAGTGTTAACTTTATGAACGGTGTTTAATTTAGTTCGATGTAGTTTAGTTCAATGGAGTTTGAATTTATAAGTTAGATGTTAGCTAACATTAGCCAGATGGCAAGAAAACGAAATGTGCAAACGAAAAACATCAGACTTTTTCTCACTCCCTGCCTGTCCGAACCCAGCGTCCTCTACATCAGATGCCGACGATATCGAGACCAACTCGACCACTGAAAGATCTCAAGTGACATTTGAGTCATCCCAGCCCAATTCAATCAGTGTGCAGTCCTTTACAGATGATGATAGCCAAGCGCAACGAGTGGAGTCTTCCTCTCCCGTCCCTGCAGCTCCCATCTCTACAAGACAGTTTAAATCCGCTTGGCCACAAGAGTTCGCCTGGTTACATTATGGCAAGGGGAAAATGTACTGCACATTTTGTGCTCAAGTAGAGCAAAAGATTGCTGATAAAACAGAGTTCATTACCGGTTCGAGTTACTTTAAAAAAGAAACCGTGAAGAAGCATGGTGACAGTAAAGAACATGAGAATGTCAGGGGTTGTGTCACTGCACTCCCTGCTCTAACACAGCTGATTCACATGATCAACTCCTTATGCTTAATAACAAAACTGGTCATTGAAATCAGCTGTGTTAAAGCAGGGAGAGATCTAAAACATGCAGGACAAGTAGTCCTCCAGGAGAGGTTTGGGAAACGCTGGTGTAGACTGGGGAAGACAGAGCAAACAAAGGCAGACAGTACAGAGGGGAAAGCAAAGGCAGTGTAAGGCAGCCCTTTAACAATGTAGCATATGACATCACTATATTTTGGCTCCTGAAAATTTTGTTTGGCTCCATTACCACGCGCGCACGTACGTACACATACACACACCCACACACACACACACCAAATAAAGTAGGAAGTAGTACCACAGATTTCATTTAATAATCAGGTGTCGCGAAAATATACGTTCTTTATATAGTAGGGTAAGACAACCGTGTCTCTTTCCCCTCCCCCCCTTTTCTCCCCAAATGTACTTGGCCAATTACCCTATTTTCCAAGCCGTACCGGTCACTGTTCCACCCCCTCCGCCAACATGCTTCCTCCGATACATATGAAGTCGCCAGCCGCTTCTTTTCACCTGACAGTGAGGAGTTTCACCAGGGGGATGTAGTGTGTGGTAGGATCACGCTATTCCCCTCAGTTCCCCCTCCCCCCCTGAACAGGCACCCTGACTGACCAGAGGAGACGCTAGTGCAGCGACCAGGGCACATACCCACATCTGGCTTCCCACCTGCAGACACGGCCAATTGTGTCTGTAGGGACGCCTGACCAAGCCGGAGGTAACAGGGATTCAAATCGGCAATCCCTGTGTTGGTAGGCAATGGAATAGACTGCTACGCCACCCGGATGCCCTTACTGGCTTATCTTTTATGAACGACGTTCTCAGTTCACTAGCTGCGAGCCGAACTGGATGTGTTTCAGTTCAGTGAGTGGGACTACACAGTCGGAGCTCCAGTCAAGCACTGAATGATTCGGTGAACAAATCTTCTGAACAAATCTTTTTAATGAACTGATTCCAATAATGCAGTAAACTTTAAAGAACCGCTTTGCCCATCATTAGTGACGCATTATTGATGCACACGCGATGACGCTAAATGGTATGGAAGCCTACAGCTGCTTTCATTTTGTGCACTTGAGAACGTGTTTTTCTGTACTATGTCAGTTACTTTTACAGAATTATCTCAGGGACGCATCATACAAACCTGTTCAAGTAGGATGAGTTACATTTTCATTTGAAAATGTTAATTAAAAATAAATGTGGCATATTTTACATCTAGTCCAAATTGAAATGATTTCCTTATTTTTCATGAGTGAATGTCTACATTTGTAAATGGACACATTTAGAATAGACTCAAAGGAAATGTTTTGTCTGTATGCCATCACAACAAGAGTAATAAGTTAATTCTACTACCGGAGAGACTTGGTGTTCTCTTCAATGAAATTAAAAAAAAAGATGATGTGTATATATCGGTATCGGCCACAAACCCCGCTACAATGTAGCGGTTTGGTTATCCACCCGTCTAAATCTCCCTCCTCTTCATCCTGCCAGCTAACTGCCTTCCCCCTGCCCCTAACCCCCCCCACTCCAACTCCCCCCCCCAAATGCTCAGAATCATCTGAAATGCCGAGAAAAAGTGGTTTTTAGCCATTTTTAGAAAATGCATAATTATTATAATTATTTTAATTTTCTGCTATTTTTCTGGTCCTCTCTGGAACAATACCTACCACCTCCAAAAAAAATTAGGATCATGAGTGCATTTTTGCAAAAATGCATATATTTTGCATAATGCCAAAACATTTCTAAGTCCCAGAAATTTTTTTTATATAGGTGAAAAAATCAAAGATGCTCAGAATCATCTGAAATGCCGAGAAAAGTGGTTTTTTTTAGCCATTTTTAGAAAAATGCATATTTTGCATATTTATGCATATTTATGCATAATTTTAATTTTCTGGAATTTTTCCCTTACTCTGAGACAATACCTACCACCTCCAAAAATAATTAGGATCATAAATGCTTTAGTTTTCGGTCCCGCTATCTAAACTAACTAACACACACACACTAACACCACACACACACACACATTATGAAAATACATGAGTAGATTGAATATCGGCAAAAATCCAGTATCACGCATTCCTAGTCACAATAATATCAAATATGGCTGATTTTTACAAGTGGAATCTGGACAAGTCTGAGCTTGTCAGCAAGTCTATGCACCTCTATGACTGCAGTTGGAACTAATGTCCTTATCAACAACTGGAATCTGCAAGTCATTGGGTGTGTGACACCGAGTCTTTTCACAGTCGATTAGAACAATAACATAAACAGTGACGTAGCTTCAAGCAGGGGCCGTGGTCCCTGCGTCCGGTGGGACCAAGGACCATGGCCCCTGCCTGAAGCTGGGCCTGAGGAGGAGCCACCGACGGCGAATTAGATGACAAATAAAGTGTTCCTGATTCCTGATAAAGTCCTCTAGCCTTTTCCCAGCTTAAGATGGACAGTAAGAAAACATGTCTTTTCATGAACTCTCAGTTCAAGTTAAATTAATAAAAAAAACATTTTTTGTGGATATTTGGTTGAGCACTAACACAGAAGATGAATATAAATATTAACATAAATCAGACCAAAAGAATGCAGTAGAGCTCATTAAATCACTGCATTAAACTGTTTGCTTGCCTGCGATGTTCATAAGAATGTCAAGTCAGTGTTGCAAATGAGGGAAACAGTGCGCAAAATAAATATGTACTCTAAGTATGTGAAACACAGAAACTCTAGTAAAAATGAATGACAAAGCAGGAAAGCTATAATGACCATGCGCTTCATACTCACCCACAACTCCATACATCAATGGCTGGAAAGTACCTCTCTTCTCCCAACAGCAGCTCAGGGGGGCGGTACCATAGAGTGATTACTTTATTAGTGTATGGCCGACTGGGGGCAAGAAATGATATTAGACAATGAGACCCAACACAACTAGATGGACCACCTATGCCCCCCATACCCAAACACATACTTTATAACCAGTTTTTGAACTTAGGACTATATAGTACAACTGACAGCACCATTTAGTTGAGTCTTTGTAAAATTAAGATGGGGGGAAAAAAATCTCATGAAGCTTTTTAATAACCCCACCAATCATTGCAGAAAGCCACATTTAAATAGCTCACATATGAGCAAAATCTAGCTGAGTTTTGACTGTGGATGGACTCAAGGAGCCATGTTCTCCAACCCAACTGGACACATACAGAAACAAACTTAAAGTAAGCTGATAACCCAGCATTCTTATCTCACCTTTCCTCTGAATTGTACAGCCGAGCCAAACCAAAGTCAGCCAGTTTAATCTGACCACTGTAAGATAGGAAACAGAAAATTAGCTTAAATAAGTAACATTAAACACTGTAGTGAATGAGAACTCATAATGTGTCAATGCTGAGTGCACTCAGACTGCAGATCTCTGTCAGGTGTATGTATCTCCCTTCTCCGGTGTTCAAACCTGGCATCAAACCACCCCTTTTTTTTCTCCTACCGGAAGAAGGGAAATACACACACACCCACACACAGACAGAAAAACCAATTTTTTTTCCTGCCATTATAAGACTGTTGCGTCTTTTGGAAACGGATGATTCGCTGTGGCGACCCATAATGGGAGCAGCCGAAAGTAGTAGTAGTAGTAGATAAGACTTTTGCGTAGCGCCCAAGTCGACTGAATGGGAAATGTGGGAAAAAAAAGAGGTTTTAATATGCAGGACTCAAGCTAAAAAAACAAACAAAAAAAACCTACATAATAAAAACGTTTTGCCTGTCAGTCTGTGGATGCGAAGTCAAAATCTGATGCGACCAAGTCTGACATGAAATGAGATCAAGCTATCATAATTTCAAAGCCCTTATTAAAAGACTTCCAATATGTTTAGTTGTGGTTTTCAAGATGTAAAATTAATCAAGGTGAATGACTGCTCCGTTGATTGACTTTCTTTCATAAAACAACAGTAAGAAAACATAGCACAGCCATGGGAAATGTTTTATTGTGGCTACTGAGATGAGTTCCAGCTGTGACTGTGATTAATCCATTTTTTTTAGCAGCGTTTTAACACTGGAGACTATGGCACTTCCGCGTGGCGAATTATTTTCGGTTCATCCAGTGTTCCTCCAGTTCTCCTGTGCTGGGATCAGCAGTGAATGATTTGCTGGCTTGTGAAATACGATCCGACTTCTCGTTTACTTTCAAGACTCATACCCAAATACATAATGCAGGGCTTCTCATAGTCGGGACCTTGGTCCACATCTGGACTGAATGGCAAGCCAATACGGACTCAGCCCATACCTCGTGTTATGAATATAATACATTATGAAGTATAACATTTTCTATTTTGTGTGACGTTGCTCATGAGTTCACGCATTAACGTTACACTGGAGAATTTGCTTGGGGGTTGTGCAAAGCTTTTATTGCACTTACAGTAACATAATGAGTATAGCTGTCAACTCGAGTAATGTTATCTTCACTTCCTGGTTCACTGTCTCTCCTTTGCTCCTTGTGTGTGTGTGTGTGTGTGTGTGTGTGTGTGTGTGTGTGTGTGTGTGTGTGTGTGTGTGTGTGTGTGTGTGTGTGTGTGTGTGTGAGGGGCTGAGTTCCACCCTTGTTGAAACACAGAGAGCGGAGGAGAGGAGAGAAACTAGCACGAACATAAATGACAGTAACGAGTAGCCTACCGGTACGTGAGATTTCATTAGAGCTAGAGCTAATCAGAGGCAGAGTAGGGTGGGTCTTCACAGAACATTATAAAACTAATACCTTATAATAAAATTTATAAGGTAAAGTTAATAAAAAAGTGGTCTTTGTTTGATGGCTGGGAGAGCATGGTCTACTACATCCTGTGGGCCCAGGGACCACGGCCCTGCTTGGAGCTGTGCCCGAAGAGGCAACACCGAGGGAGGTCTGACAGGATGCGGAAGCAGGGCAGGCTAAGCTAACTGCTAGCTCATGCAGACCAGCAGTTCCGATAACACCAAGGGCTGTCTGGCGGTGGCCTCGCCTAGCCTTGACTGTGTTTTTAGTGTCATCGTGTGGAGTGTGGGGAGGTGTGTCGAAGGTGTCTGGCTGGGAGAGCTAGCATTGGATAGGCTGAGGAAGCTTGGTCTGCTGCGTCCTGTGGGCCCAAGGACTGCAGCTCTGACAGGAGCTGTGTCCAAAGAAGAAACACTGAGGGTGGTCTGACAGGACGCGGAAGCAGGGAAGACTAAGCTAACTGCTAGCCCATGCAGACCGCCAGTTCCAACGGTCATCCTGGCTGGCGTTCATTCTCCTGGACAGTATTTATTTATTTTTTTAGTTTAGCTATATGTGTTAGTTTGTATATATGTGTTCTTGTAGCTGTGGGCTGGGGGAAACAATGTTTCATTTCATTTCTTGTGTGCAAGAGCATGAAATGAAATCACAAAGTGTTTCTGATTCTGATAAGTGAGTTGATATTTTGTTAACACCATGGTTCTGGACCTATGGCCTTCCAATAAAAATCATATGCGCACCTTTGAGTAATAAATTTGAGAACCCTCACGTTTTGATTCAACAGTAGATATGACTCGCGCATGTGCACGGCAGCAGTAAGAGAACATCCTTACTGATGCTACTGAGATGATTTCCAGCTGTGACTGATTAATCCTACTCTTGAAATTGTATTTTTATAGTAGTCTTAACATTGCAGAATACGACACTTCCATGTGGCGGTGAGTTACGCATGTGCACAGTTGACTCAGATCAGGCAACAACAGAAAGCAGAATTGGTCAAGCAAGCTAGAGGGAGCGGCAGTAGCGAGAACAAAGGTTTTTCGAAGGTCTTGAATCACCGCAAGCACAAGAGATCCATCATACACTCATAACGGTGCATAAAATATTTTAGGCTGATAGGTCCAGTTGTTTGTGAGATTAGCTGCGGACACACACATGCATGAACGACCAAACACATAATCCAGGCTATAGCTTAGCGGAGATAAAAACTCCAGGTAGCATCTATCTTTGAAATGTCAAGTCCAGTGAGTCCTTAAATCAACCCATAATTTACCATTGCCAGACATGTATTTGAACTACATTTGGATTTGCAAGATAATGAGAGTCGTGTTCAACTGCTGTGATGTCCACAATAGAAATCATTTCCTTCTTGTATGCCAGTATATTTGTGGTGCCAGTGGGTCTACCATTATCTACCTGTTGTTGAGCAGTATGTTGGAGCATTTGATGTCTCTGTGCAGGAAATTCTTCTTGTGGCAATAATCTAGGCCTTCCATCAGCTGACGCATGAAGCTGCGGATGTGCTCATGGGAGAACTGGACTAGGCCTGACTCCAGCAGGCCCATCAGGTCATGGTCCATGTATTCAAACACCAGGTAAAATGCACCTAAACACCATGTGGAGGGATTATGTCAAATTAATTGTGAATGTAAAAAAAAAAGGTAAAACAATCTACACCAATTTGTACACTGGCAACGTATGTGTTAGAGGAGTGGGCATGTGAATGGCAGGTCATTGGTTCGAATCCTTGTATCCACTGTAGGAACCTGGGCTGGGATACATCGAACTTAAAACTGCTTCATTACAGCTGCTCGGTGGCCAACAGTATCAGAATGTGTACACCTTGGAAAGCAACTGATTGTAACTGTGGTTAAATATATAAATGACAAGCGGGTTTTTGCGAACACAGAACATGCAGTTCTCAAGTACAGATTCAGGTCAGAGATGCACAGTGCATATCTCTATCGATAACATGTTGTTCTTTGTAAATACAAAGTATTGGATTGTGGGAGTTGTGTGAAAATTCCAACATAGTTTCAGAGTATTCATTATGAAATTCTCATTGTAAAGAAAATTTCAATTACAAAGAATTGAAAGTAACAATACTTTAAATTCTTTATTTAGCAGTGTGTAAAACTGAAAATGTTTCCAACTTTCAAGCTCTATGTTCTGTAAGTTTGATAGCACAGGAGGCACAGAGTAATACCTCAAAGGGATATCATATGACTAGAAAAAAAGGTATTTGATGTATTTTGCCATGGCAACATCAGCTACATAAATATATGTATTCTAACAATTAACATCTCAGTCTCTCTCACACACACACACACACTACCTTTGTCTTTCTTGAAGTCAAGTGCATCCTGCTTGTCAGTGACAATCTCTTTCATGTTGACCACACTGCGGTGGTTCAGCTGTCGTAGGATTTTGATCTCTCTAATGGCTGTGATGGGGAAGCCCTCTTTCTCATTGTCCAGCCTCACCTTCTTCAGAGCCACCAGCTCACCTGGGGAAGGTGGAGATAGAGAGGAAAGCTGTTAACTGATGCCACCTGCTGGTAGTGTTCATTGAAAACAACTTTTCCATTTATTTTCCCATAGGTAGAATTTTCAAAATGTATCTCAACTTAACAGTGTCATAATGCATCACTGATTTTTCAACATGTCAACATGTGTGCGATGAATGATATTACAATAACCACAAGTCTTCCAAAGGCATAATGGTGTACCACTAAAGAATGACAGCCACATAAGAGATACAATACTCTTCCCACGCTTTCAATAAAAGCGGTTGTAAATATTAGTCCTGAGGGACAAACAGGAAACACACTGATGGAGCTCATTAATCAGGTAACATTCTGCACCTTGACTGCCTATTTGATTTTTAAAAGCCCCATATGTTTACTCACTACTGACACCTGGCGGTGATGTCATCAAAGTGACAGACTTGTCATAGTCTCATTAAAATCTAAATGAAAATTCAAAAACTGTTGTTTGACACACCATCAAATTGCAAAGACCACTTCGAGGAAACAAAGTATACGTGCAGAACAAACCATGCAATTCGTTTGACAGCCAGTAATGAACACAAACTGCAGGGGGTAATATAATGATGGCTTGCCATTCAATGAGAAATTGGGTCATACAAAAGCAACCAAGGAAAGCACCCCATTTCTCCCTATTACAACTTCACAAAAAATAAAGTGTTTTCACAGCAGCCCAGTGTTGATTCTCACCAGTGTCTTTGTCCTTGGCCTTGTACACCTGTCCATAGGTGCCCTCTCCTATAATACCTATTATGTCAAATTTATCTACACAGCGTTTGCCCCAATCACTCTGGGTCTGTTTGCGCTCGCCATAGCGCGGGCAGCAAAACCTAAACAAGAAGCAGAAAGAGAAACATCAGACTTACTGTGGGATTAATCAAAAGCAGACTGTGATGGATAAGAGCAATTAAAAAAAAAATCTCACTTTGGTCTCTTTTTAAGGACTGTCTGGGGTAGCGGTGGAGGCTGGCAAATGAGGGGCTGCGGGGGCGAGGCGTCGCCTCCGGTCAGGGTGGGGGGCAAGGGCAGGTCAATCAGTGAGGGCCGACTACGTACTTCCTTCTCCTTCCTGTGTGACCTCTGAGGAGTGGTAGACTTCTTTGGACTGAGGGAGAGAAACAAGAGATTTGTTTTTACTGAAGAATAGAAGTTGCCAGTGTACGAACAGTATGGAATGTATGTGTACACATGGTAAGGCATTTCACCTGTCCTGTGCATCTCCCAGCAGCATGGGTGGTAGAGGCAGAGGGGGTAGAGTGGAGGTCTTATGGAGTGGGGTCTGGCGGATGGGGCTGCGCGTAGGAAGAGCAGCAGGAGATTTAGGCTGGCATGCAGCTGAGAGGCCTGTGGCAGACTGGTTACTGGCTTCCGAATGAGCTGGCAACGGTGGGGCCTGGGCAATCGGGCCTGGCGGCAAGGGGGGAGAGGGCTGTGGCGGAAGGGGGGCTGGAGAGGAGGAGGATGGTAGTGGTGGTTGTGGTGGTGCAGCACCCTGGTTGTCACCAACAGGAGTGTCCTGGGGTAAATTCACAGAGGGCAGCGGCTGCGATTCAGCTAATACCACCGAGTCTCTCTCTGGCTGCGGAGCCTGAGTTTTCATGGGCCGTGAGGTGGGGACAGCGGTCTTTCTCGCCGATGGAGGCGGGGAAGCAGCAGCAGCGGCAGCGGCGGCGGCGGCCTGCCGTTCTTTTTTCTTACGGCTGAGCTCCGCACCAAGGCTGGAGTTTAGTGGCAGACGAGAGGATGAGGAAGAGGGAGGGGAACGGCTGGCTGGTCGGCTGCTGTGAGAACCACCCCCTGCACCCCCAGAAGAGGTGTGCCTCTTGCTACGAGAGCGAGAGGAAGAACGATGCGAGGAGTACAGTGGAGGGGAGCGACTTCTGGAGCGGCCTGAGCGTCTACACAAAATCAAACAAAAAGTTGTTAAGGCAATAAAAACGAACAATATAAACCCAATTCAATAGCTATTGTCTCTCCATGAAGTCACTCAATAGAAAATACAGAAAATGTTATGAGCACTTTGATGAGCACTACAATTTTTCAAAATGTAATGACATATTAAAGGTGTTGTGTGTGGGTGGTTAAAACAACCTTTTCACCAATAAGACAAAATGGCTCCTGAGGTTATAATTTAGACAATTAAGCACTCTAGTTCTAACAGAATAAGAATATGCGAGGGAGGTGGCTTACAAACAACTCTTGCTCTCAAAGTAAAAGAAAAATTTGGCATTCTCCAAAAGAACTGGTAGGACACAATAACCTAATCTGTTTTTAACTTCCTGTTTTACTTCCAACAGCAAATACCTTCAATTTTTCTTTTTCTAACCACTACAAACTAGAGGACCTTGGACCTGAGTTCACCACCTTTACTAAAATCTATCATCTGAGTTCTGTAGCACAGCCACACACACACACACACACACACACACACACACACACACACACACACACACACACACACACACACACACACAGTAAAGTACCTATCTAATTACCCATGTTCCCCCTCTTCAGGCCTCTTACAGTGATCACAGCTCAAGTTTCATTTCCATTCTGCTTCATGAAAATAAAATGGCTTAATGTAAAAAGCGCAGCAGATTCCCCAGTTTACTATGGAGGGTATTCTGGAGCGCCACATGAATTACATAGTTAACTTCCACTTCATACAGAGCCAAGTGTTTTTTGGAGATTAATCCCATTGTCTTTTGTACACTTAATGACCTGGGTCCAAGATCATAAAACTTCGGTTATTCATGTAGTGATCTTGGGTGATTTTTCAGATGAAATTGTTATGCAAAAATATGAATAAATCACTGTGGTCTGTGAGGTTAACTGGTCACACGTCAGCAGACCCGTTGAATGTAACTAAACAATAGGCTCCGACCTAGAAAATAACATCATCACATTATTTTTTGTGTTCTACCCATGTCTAAGTTGCCTAGCTTCTCAGTAAACATGTTTATCAACCTGCTGGTGGGAGACCTAGAGTAGATGACACTCACCGTGACATGGGGCTCGTGCTGGAGGACCTGCGGGTACCATAGGGGCTGATGGAGCGTCTCCGCGCGTAGGGGCTGCTGTCCCGCTCATAGCTGGAGGACCTGTGTCTGCTGCCGTAGGGGCTGTCAGACCTCTGCCTGCTGCGGTACGGGCTGGGGCTCTGTTGGGCCACCCTGCGTCTGTGGTAGTTGTCCTCCCCTTGCTGCCCATAACCGCTGCCCCCCGGACTGTCACTCCCAGCTCCCCTTCTGGGGCTGGGGGACAGAGCAGAACTGGTGCCCTTGCGCCGGGGGCTGCCCCTATCGGAGGATTTGCCCTTTGGGCTGGACTTGTGGCTCTTTGAGGACTTGCGGTGGGCCCTGTCTGTCCGGCTCCTTTGAGAGGAGCTGCGGTTGCCCTCCCCACGGCTCTCTCTCCGTTGTTGCCTGTCCTTGCGCGACTTTCCTGAGCGGCTGCTCTCTTTGCTGCGAGAAGAAGAGGTGGAGGACGTGGTGCTACCTACACTGGCTGTGGGCTGTACCGGGGAAGACAACATCACCTCCCCACGCTTGGACACAGGGTCCACCTCTGGCTGATCCAGGCGCCTGGATGAAGAGGCCACTGAGGGCGCCACAGAGGCAACCTTCTCCTTGACCTTCCCGGCACTTCCTTTCTCACGGTCCTTGCTGCTCTTCTTCTTAAAACCGTGGTCTCCATCGGCTCGAACTTTATTGGGATCCTTGGATTTTTTTCGTGAATGTCTGTGGCCCTTGTTCTCCCTGGCCCCGGAGGCGCCGCCAACGTCCTCCTTGTCGTACTCCGCGGACGGCTCTAACCGGTCTCTGGTTCCTCGATCTGAGGGTTTTGAAGAGGGTGGGTCCGAAAAGGTGTCCGAATCGGAGCTAATGTCATCATACTCCACCAGTGGCTTCACCGTGTTGACGGCAGGAGGCGCCGTATCGCCAACGGTAGAAACTTCAAGGCCCCGTGTAGCCGCGGCTTCGCGACCATGTTTGTTTGATTTCTGCCGTTTGCGTTTGGAAGAGGAAGAGGAAGACGACATCGGCGATTTCAATTGAACCTTACCGTCCTTGCTCGTCATGTTTCCAACAAGCTTATGAAGCGGCGCCTGGGTCTGCTGCACCCCACCACTGTTGCCGCTACTTGTTTGAGGCTGCACGGCAATGCCGATGCTCGATTCCGTCTTCCTCTTGGTCCCATGATGTCGGTCCGACCCAGGCATTCCTCACGTCGGCGACGGTACCTCTCCTGAGCTTGGGCCTCGATGGCCCAGGCGACTCATTCACGGGAGAACAGTGTTGCAAAATACCAAGTGTCACAAACAAGCAAAGAAGGGACGATAGAATAAACAAACAAACAAACCAGGCCGCACACGTTTAGTCCTTACGCCATTTCACTCCAACGATGTCGCCAACATAGTTTGCCAAAACAGGAAAAAAAGGCCGAGGCAGTTATCCAACGTTATCAAGTCTGTGGGTTCAATTTAGTCAATGGGAAAAATCCAGTCCGCATATCGGAGCATTGTGGTCTCGTCTCCGTTTCTATCTAGCTAGCCCGCTTGCTAATGCTGAGCGGCTAGCGTACCGTTTCGTAAAAAAGAAAAAAATCCCTTTGTTAAAGCTGTCCTTGTCCGGTGCCAAGTTTTGTGAAGGTGTATTTATTCCACAGAATTACGGTTTTTGAGTTCAGAAACAAGCAATGGCCGTCATTAAAAGACGCTCGTTTCTCGAACAGAATGAAAACTTTACCCGGTTGGTACTGTTTACATGTTCCCTTTAATATCAATTTTATCTGCTATAGATTTAAGTATTGATCAGAAATTATAGTATATTAGTGTGCAGTAAATGTTCCAGTTTATTATCAATGGCTCTGGGAATCAACCAGGCCTATATTTAGGGCGATGCTAGTGGATTTAATAACATCCACAGCCCTATCTCAAGGAGACTACAAACGCCATTGTGGCCCCTGTGACGACTAGCAGGTTTTCCGCACGGTAGAATGAACCGGAAACCCAGCGCTGTGTCAATCTTCGTCATATCCTAGCGACGTCCAATCAGAAGAGATGACAAACCCGCGTTCCGTGTTCTCTGGGGCGCGCCGTTAACGCTATGGTCAGCACAGTCCGTATTTTTTTTCCCTCCAGTCAATCAATCAAAAAAGTTTTTAAAAAAATCTGTCAATGCGACATGGAGAAATAGGAACGCTGTTTATTATAACCACATAATTCTAATCCAATAGCAGGCAGTGGACGATGACGATTATTTAACTTAAATTTTGATTCTAGATCATGAGAGGCCCATTATCATTGCTTATGCAATTAGCGTTGCACTGGAAAAAGTCTGTCGTCAGCAGTATAACGCAACTTTCACCAATCGCTCTTTCCTTTCAAACCTGTGTAGCAAGTGTCAAATGCATTCGCCGAACATCTAAAGACACCGATGTGCTCTTCCTTACAGAGACGTCAATAGCTGTGTTCCACTAGCTGTAATTATCAAAATATGAAAATAAGTCCACCTAGCCTGTGACACACATTTCTTATATTATTTTTTAGATCATTGTTCGTGTGGGCTTTGTGTTATCACTTTCTCCATGTGTTTCTGTTCATGTAACGTAAAATAATGATAAAAACGCTGTAGCTTCGCTTAATAAATCATTCAGTTTTTTTTAGTTTTTTTTCCAGGGGTTATATACGCGACATTCTCAGGTTGACGAGCACAACTTTCCCGCTACGGTGACGTATAACTTGATGAGTTTGTGACCTGTGCGTTTATTGGCTCTGTCGCTATGGTGGAGGCGGGGTTCACAAGAAACAGGAAGTCTGGTTTTCTATTGACGATAAACTTAGAACTTACCTTTGAGTAAAATAAACGTCAGACCGAAATAAGTCGTTTTAGCTGACCAGTAGTAACCCCCGTGTGGTTTGGTGACAATAACATGGTGCATAGAAGGCCATATACCATCTTAATGCCCCTACAAACAATTAACCGTCTGCTTAAGCTAGTTTTATGACAGTATAAAATAAATGGCACGTACAATAATGCCTCGACCCTCAAGGGACCGAACATAGATAAAGAATGTACCTTCGACATTCGTTTCTGTAGTTTACAGGGCAAGGACCAGTATATACTTGTATGTATAATGTTTTGGGTCTGTGCCTTTGTTGACATTAAAAATGACCACGAGTGCTCAACTTAAATACATACTGTACTGTTGGACTCCACCAGCAATAGTCCGAGCATTTCATTTTCACGGTTTGCTTGTCATTTATTTTTCCCGTTAGAATTAAGCCAACCAGGTTTGGAGCATGAGACTGCTTTAAAACAAGCCAACAAGTTGGTAACCAGGAGTTCGCGAAACGGGTTGTGATTGGCCGATAGCGCAGATAACAGAATCATATGGTGAAGTTATTTGTAAAGTGATGCAGGCCTCGTATTAACTTCATCATTTTAGGCTATTGGATTCTATCGGGCCATTGTGTGGACAGGCTTTGGGGGAGGAGGGCGAACTGAGCAGATAAGAGACCTCGCTTTCTGGCTGGTGCATTTTTAAAAGACAGCCTTTGCATTGCTGTTACAGGCCGAAAAACTGCGAAATTGGCTGTTCGGGCTACCGAGAGGACGGTAGCATGATAATTATAGAGGGGAATTCGCAAGACGAGGGCCGATATCTCCACGTTACTGCGTTCACACCAAAATCGTTATACCCCTGACCGAGTCGGGCAAATCACCGTCCGAGATGGGGAAGGAGGTAAATGGTGTTTCACGGAGCCGGTTTGAGGTGAGTTTAATATCTGCAGACATTGACAGTAGTTGCAATGTAATCAATGAACGTTTTATTACCGCCAGGATGCAGGCCTACCCGCGGACTGTCGCTGTATTTTATTGTAAAACTGCGCTTATGCTGAGCCCACTGATGCGGTTTCCGCAGTCAGTGTTTTGATTAGATCAAACGGAGCTGTTTTGTCCCAACGCCAACACATAGCCTGCGTTTTTGTCGAGGACGCGAGTTGGTACATTTCACTTAGCGTGTCACGTTTATGTTTGAATTCACCCATTTTAAAAGGCCCTCAAATGTTGTCATCGATACCCTTTGTGCCGTCAAAACAAAGACAATGAGGCTCGACAGCACGCCGAAGACAGCTTGGATAATGCATATTGAAACATCAATCTTTAGCATTTAGCCTGTTTGCTAAACCCGTCGTTGCGTTGAAGTGACGTGCGCTTAACCACCGTGTCTGTTTTCAAATAAGTCGGTTTTTCATAACGTTGTTCGAGCTGTATGATGAACCGAACTGTTCTGTGTACCCATGGCCGCTGCGGCTTTGGGGGGGCCTTGGATTGTGACTGCTACACTACAATTACTCTGCCAGGGCGGCCATCGCTCGAATGGACTATTTACAATAAAATGACACCCAAAGAAGAGGAAAAAAACAAGACCCGCTGACACGTCTTGAAGATTGCAAATCGTTATTGACTAGTGTTACGTACATATTTCGACATCGTCGCGGTCTGAAAGTTAATCGCCGTAGAATAAAACTTTGCGCCGCAGCTATGAACAGTGTAGCATGGTGGAATAATGTGGGGAACAACAAATGCTATGTATTCGTCCATGACATTGGCCCGTATAGCCTAAGCGCTGGGTGTTGTTTAATCCCCTTGCTAGCGTGGGATTTGTGTGGTTTTATTTATTTTTAACGTGCAACAGCTGAGGACTCGGAAGACTCAGGCCGTACCTTCTGGCATGGCAGCTGCGCTGGATACGTGAGCTGTAGTTTATTAGCCAATAACAATGGACTACAGCAAGGCTCCCGAGTACACATGCTCATATAGTATGTCTCATCTCGCTGCTTGTCCGTAAATGACGTTTTGTATTTAAGAATTGCCATTTCGATTTACGTCGCCGCCCCCTTGTGAATAAACGTGGTATGTTGTTAAAAATACTTTTATCTGGACCAGTTGACTCAAGACGGGGCCAAATAAGATCCTAGGAACAAAACACTTGGTTCACACATTTGTTGTCCTTATGTGACCAGTTGAGAAGACACAATGCCGATCATTTGATGTAAATTGGGGTTTCTTGTAGGCCTATTGGATTATAAATGGGGCTGTGTTTTCCCGTTGACCATGCGCATATCTGCTTTGATATTTTGATATTTTCAAATGCTCGTGGATTATTTGACCGGTTTGAGTAGTGCCCTGACCACGTTTTCCCCAAATCCGAATGTGCTTTCATACTCCCTCAACATTTTACACGTCTGTGCTGGCAGCCAACCCCTGCAAATAGTTGCGCGCGTGTGTGCGTGCGCGCGCGCACAAGCGAGGGTTTGACCCCAGAGCTTCACTTTATTTTCAGAGGTCCGGTCATTAATTTCACCCGACAAACTTCCGGTTTGTTTGGATGAGCTGAGTGGTGGGCTCGGTTTAATGAATAAGTTCCCCCGGATTCCCAAATTCAATACTATAAGGACACGTTTTGAGGATATACATTCTACTCAAATGACATCCGGCATGTTCCATTGAAATTATGAATCATTCCTACCCTCTGGAATCAAATGGTAAATTGACTGTGGGAAGATTTGTACAGTTGATGACAGGCCAAATAAGCATTAGCTAATCTTATGTTGACCTTGTCACAATTGTTTGTCTTTTGCAAATAATTTGTTCCCTTTGTGCACTTTGTGTTGTCCCAAGAATACCCTCTGCCAGTTTTAGACTTATTTTAGCCTGCAGGGTAAAATTGCTTATGAGCAGTCATTGCATCATTGGCGCTGTTGTGACCAGTACCGATGCTTAAAGATTATCATACGCCATATCATAATCTCAGACTTCAATCTTTGGCACTCTAGCAGGGTCGATTTCCCCACAATCTATGTGAACGCTGCAGTCGCTTGTGAGATACTGAGCCATTTCCCTGTGAGTGTTTGTCCACATATCACTGTGCATGTAGTAAGTAGGTGGGGTAACAATAGATGATAATTAATAGTCTGTTGATGTATGGAAACATATTTGTAGAGTTTAAGATAGTGTTTGTGGTGACACGCTATGCAGTAATTTTCCCAGAAATTAAATTGCTATAGCATAAGTGGCAACTTTTCTTTCCACCAGTCGCAATATGTTGTCATTAACGTCAAACACACATGCTATATACACTGATGTGGACAATGGAAAAATAAGTTTGTGTGAAACAATACAAGGTTCAGTAAGGATGGAATGTGCATGCCCATAGAAACAAAACCAAAAAAAATAATAAAAAAAATCTAAACAGGCCATCACAACTCAGTGGGTGACAAATGGCAAAAAAAAAAACAAAACAAAACATTTTTTATCTGTTTGAAATATATAAGATACTGTCTGCTCTTTATTTCTTAAGCCAGCCCCATGTGCTTTTCAAGCCTTGACATTGAACCTGTCCCAGCTGAATGAGATTACAATCATTTAGCCTTTGTCAAGCGTCTGGCTGTTCTTCAGGGAGTCCCAGCCAGGCGGAGGGGTCCATATACAGGGCGTGTCACAGCTAATGTCCCCTTATTTCTTTCAGATGTTCTCAAACAGTGATGAAGCGGTCATCAACAAGAAGCTACCCAAGGAACTGTTGCTGCGGTGAGTGACATTTCAACAACACCTCGGTCAGAGTGTCTGCAGGTTTTTGGTAGTGGGGGAAAAAGACATGTTGTCTACCAAACTACCTGATGGTCCTACCTCTGCTCTGAATCAGCAGACATCCAACTACGCACAATGGCACTTTGGTTTTGATGGCCCTCCTACCACCCACCGCTGTCTTCACCCATTACTACACACACACACACACACACACACACACACACACACACACACACACACACACACAGACACACAGACACCAAAACTATCATGTCACACACACTGCTTTTCCCAACCATAGATAATCACTTGCAAATGCATGAACAATTCATATAGACAAATATGTCCCGTTTTGTTTTTCAAATCAGCTAACCAAGCCAACTAACCACCATGTCCCACACCCTATTCTGCCTTCCCCTAGGCTAAATCTGTAATTAAAAACAGACGCTCGGCACTATAAAACATTCAGATAGATTTTTGAGAAAAAAAAAATAGTCAAGAGCCCCTGAGCACACAGAAAATGGAGGCCATAACTCCGCCCTGCCAGCCGAGCTGCCTGCTGCACGGCTGCTGACTCTGCGGTGCTCTGCCAGGTGCACAGGCCTGATTTACAGGGATCTGTGGGCCATGCTGGTTGGGACTCCCTGCATCCCTGTCTTAACCCAAACAATAGTTTTATCTTCTATTACTCCATTGTGAAATCCTTGACATAGGCAAAGTCTACAAAGCTATTCTCAAAGGTCCAATGAAAGGTCATTTAGAGCGCCTCGAACTTCTGCAAATATGACACCGGGCTGTAGCCAAATGAAACTGAATGGTAGGGTGGGATTCAACGAGGGGGAGGAAAATTGATTGGCCTTGACAGCCAATAATAGCTGGGCATTTTTCGAAGACTGTGGACATCGATATGTTATGGGCTGGTTTCAGTTTTTAGGGTGGCACAGTGGTTAGCGTGGTTGCCTCACAGCAAGAAGGTCCTGGGTTCGAGCCCCGGAGTAGTCCAACCTTGGGGATCGTCCGGGGTCGTCCTCTGTGTGGGGTTTGCATGTTCTCCCTGTGTCTGTGTGGGTTCCTCCAGGTGCTCCTGTTTCCTCCCACAGTCCAAAGACATGTAGGTCAGGTGAATTGGCTATACTAAATTGTCACTAGGTGTGTGCGTGCGTGTGTGTGTGTGTGTGTGTGTATATGTGTGTGTGTGTGGGCCTTGTGATAGATTGTGTCGGCCTGTCCGGCCAGGGTGTCTTCCCGCCTGCCCCCTAATGACTGCTGGGATAGGTTCCAGCATCCCCGTGACCCTGAGTAGGATAAGCGGTTTGGATAATGGATGGATGGTTTCAGTTTTGGTGGTAGAAGATAACTCATCTCTCAATCCTGCTCCCAACTCATTGGACTTTAGTGTGTGTGTGTGTGTGTGTGTGTGTGTGTGTGTGTGTGTGTGTGTGTGTGTGTGTGTGTGTGTGTGTGTGTGTGTGTGTGTGTGTGTGTGTGGTGGGCAATAGGGAGGATGCCCGGGGCGAGGGGGGTGCCCACAAATGCTGGATGTGGTTACTATAACCTTTCTGTATTTTTCAGGAAGAGAAAAACATTCTCATAAACACGAAAAAAAAATGTTTTGTGAATTTGTATAACAGTGTTAAATACTTGTAAAGTACAGATAAAAGAGTTGAAAACATGAGAACACAGTTTTCTTTTCATAGCACCTGTGTAGCAAAAAAAAGAAGTGGAAGGTCCATCTCCGCATTAGAATGGCGCTGTGGGTAAACACATCTCTTCTGTTCACAGGGTAAACACATCTGTCCTGCTAACAGTCAAACACAATATTAGCAGGTTCACTCTGTGTTTTTTATTGGAGGCTGTGTTCAGCAGACACATGGTCGGGTTGAGGACACAGTCTTTTGTAAAGCGGAGGCTTCTGGCAGCGGAGAACAGGGCTTCTAAACCGTCCCTGTTTGTCTTCCAGAATCTTCTCCTTTCTGGATGTGGTGACACTCTGTCGCTGTGCCCAGGTCTCCCGGGTGAGTCTGTGTGTGTGTGTGTGTGTGTGTGTGTGTGTGTGTGTGTGTGTGTGTGTGTGTGTGTGTGTGTGTGTGTGTGTGTGTGTGTGTGTGTGTGTGCATGTAAAGTTTGAAAGAAACCGTGATCTTGAACTTCTGCTCCTCTCTCAGTCCTGGAATGTTCTGGCTTTGGATGGCAGCAATTGGCAACGAATCGACCTCTTTGACTTCCAGAGGGACATCGAGGTGAGTCTGATCAGCCCATCGCCTCCCCTCGCCTCACCAGTTGTTTTCGTTTCACATTCGGTTCCTGCCCATTGTCCTTTTCATTTCAACCTTTAACTTCTCGTTAGTTTATTCCCGGTGGTTGATGATGTCACAAGGAAACGGAGGGTGCTGTGTTTGTTTCAGGGCCGGGTTGTTGAAAACATCTCCAAGCGATGCGGTGGTTTCCTGAGGAAGCTGAGTCTGCGAGGGTGCCTGGGCGTGGGAGACAGCGCCCTGAGGTAAGGTCCCCTAGTTCAAGCCTGTTAGGGCCTGGACAGAACCTAGAGAGTTCAATAGCAAGAGCTGCTATCTAACAGACTTTTTTGTTTCCTTTTTTAAAAATATTTTTCTCCCTTTTCTCCCCAATTGTATCCGGCCAATTACCCCACTCTTCCGAGCCATTCCGGTCACTGCTCCACCCCCTCTGCTGTTCCGCGTTAGGCTGCAGACTACCACATGCCTCCTCCGATACGTGTGGAGTCACTAGCCACTTCTTTTCACCTGACAGTGAGGAGTTTCGCCAGGGGGATGTAGCGTTTGGGAGGATCACGCTATTCCCCCCAGTTCCTCCTCCCCCCCGAACAGGCGCCCCAACCGACCAGAGGAGGTGCTAGCGCAGTGACCAGCACACATACCCACAACCAGCTTCCCACCCGCAGACACGGCCGATTGAGTCTGTAGGGATGCCTGATCAAGCCGGAGGTAACACGGGGATTCGAATCGCCGATCCCCGTGTTGTTAGGCCACTGAATAGACCGCCACGCCACTCGGACGACCCCAAACAGACTTTTTTGAGAAGAAGAAGCCACAGCAGAGACTGTATTTTCTGAAGCGTCTCAATGGTATGAGTACCAAGACTGTTATTAACTTTTATCTCAGTACCATTGAGAGTTTCTTGACGGGCTGTAGCAGTGTGTCTTTATGCATGCTCAATAATCCAGGTAAGAAAATCAAAGAAAGTGGAATCAGTTAATCTGGACACAACGTTTACTGACAAATACGTTCATCACTCAACTAAGTGACCTCTTCAGTCTCGTCTGACTGCAGGTATCCCCACCCTTTATAAACAGTACAGTGGCATAACAACCAAAACCAACTTTCAGTTTCATATGCAAATATGGGTGTGGCCATTAACTAGAATTTCAATGGCCATGTGTACTATTCACAGAGGATTCGGGAATAGTTGCAATCACAGCACTGTAATATAGTGACAGATGTAGCCCCCCCCCCTCGGTTCAGGGAAGGTCATTCCCTTTTCACATAGATCTCCTCTTTGACTCCCATTCAAACCAGCATTCCTCCCTATCAAGGATGTGCACATCCTCATCCTTGAAAGAGTGGCCACTGGCCTGTAGATGGGTGTAGACTGTGGAGTCCTGGCCTGACGTGTTAGCCCTTCTGTGTTGTGCCATCCTCTTGGCCAGCGTCTGTTTAGTTTTCCAAATGTACAAGTCACGGCAATCCTGGCACTTAACAGCGTACACCAGGGGTGCCCAACTTCCAGACCTCGAGGGGCGCAGTGTCTGCGGGTATTTATTCCAACCATGCACTACACCACCTGATTTAACTAATTAGCTCACTTCTTGGACCAAGGAGGGAAAGGAATTAGTTAAATCAGGTGGTATAGTGCATGGTTGCAACAAATACCTGCAGACACTGCGGCCCTCGAAGCCTGGAGTTGGGCACCCCTGGCGTACACTATATTGCTCTGTTTGTGACGGGGGACCCGATCCTTGGGGTGGACCAACTTCTGGTCCAGCATGTTTTGGGGTTTAAAAGCAACTGAGACGCGGTGTTTGGAAAATACACATCTCAACTGTTCTGACACTCCCGCCACATACGGAATCACCATTGGTTTATGCTTAGGCAGCTGTTGTCCTTGTCCTCTTCGATTGGCTGGTGCACTGTTTGGGTGTCTTCCTGGCTTTGACAAGGGCCCAGTTAGAATAAACACACTTAACCAGGGCCTGTTTAATGTGGGATTTCTCCCCTCCCCCGACCGCTGTGTCGGGGGGGGGGGGGGGGGACTTTATCAGCTCGTTGGTACAGCGTCCTGATGACTCCTAGTTTGTGCTCCAGTGGATGATGAGAGTCAAACCTTATGTACTGATCAGTATGTGTTGGTTTATGGTAAATATCAACAATCAAATGTCCCCCATCACCAATTGCAATTTCACAGTCCCAAGAAGGCTAACCTGTCATTTTTCACATCCTCCCTGGTGAACTTGATGTGGTTGTCAACAAAGTTAATGTGGTCGGTGAAATGTGGTACGTCCTGAGATTTAATTTTAACCAAGGTGTCGTCCACAAATATGAACCAGGTGGTGTCCCTGGATAGGACATCAGAGCCTCTTTTCCACTTCCTTCATATACAAGCTGTTCACTACAGGTGAGACTGGGGAACCCATAGCACACCCATGCCCCTGCCTATAGTACTGCCCCCTGTATGTGACGTACGTGGACTGAAGACACAGCTTCAGGAGCAGACAAAGAGTACGTCTGTCACCGTCTTACAATGCTGTGATTGTAAACATTCCCAAACCTCTGTGAGTAGAACACATGGCCATTGAAACTCTAGTTGATGGTGTCACGCCTGTTTGCATATGAAACTGGTCGTTGGTTTGGGTCGTTATGCCACTGTATTGTTTATAAGGGTGGGGATACCTGCAGTCAGTTGAGACTGAAGAGGTCACTTAGTTTAGTGATGAAACGTATCTTATCAGTAAACGTATCCAGATGAACTGATTCAACTTTCTTTGATTTTCTTACCTGGATTAATGAGCATGTATAAAGACATCATTAAAGACGCCACCCACCCCACTCATGTTCTGTTCTCTCTCCTTCCATCTAAAAATTTTTTATCAGGGTGTCCGGGTAGTGTAGCAGTCCCCATGTTACCTCCAGCTTGGTCAGGCGTCCAGACAGACAAAATTTGCCGTGTCTGCGGGTGGGAAGCCAGATGTGGGTATGTGTCTGTCCTGGTCGCTGCACTAGCGCCTCCTCTGGTCGGTCGGGGTGCCTGTTCAGGGGAAGAGGGGGAACTGGGCGGAATAGCGTAATCCTCCCATGTGCTACGTCCCCCTGGTGAAACTCCTCACTGTCAGGTGAAAAGAAACAGCTGGCGTCTCCACATGTATCGGAGGAGGCATATGGTAGTCTGCAGCCCTCCCAGGATTGGCAGAGGGGATAGAGCAGCAGCCGGGATGGCTCAGAAGAGTGGGGTAATTGGCTGGATACAATTGGGGAGAAAAGGCCCCCCCCCCCAAAAGAAATAGAATAAAAAAAGTTAACAGAGCATCAAACAACACAACACTCGTCTCAGTAACAGTTTCTTTCCATAGGCAAGTCAGGTTTCTGAACAGCTGATGCACCTTATATTGTTGTGTTATCGTGTACTGTATATTGTTTATATCATGTGTGAATTCACTGTGTATATAGTCTATGTAGGTCTGTAGTGTTGTTAGTGTTTTGTTTTTGTTTTTTTGGCTGTCCTTGTTTCCTTTTTCCTTGTTTCCCTTGCGTAAGGCAGAGAGAGCCAGAGCACAAGAATTTAATTGTATTCTAAATACATATGACAATAAAGCTGAACTTGAATTTGACTGCTAACATTTCAGCGTGCACGTGTTTGTTTGCTGTTTATTTTGGTAGGACTTTCTCCCAGAACTGCAGGAACATTGAACTGCTCAGTCTGAACGGCTGCACCAAGATCACAGACAGGTTGGTACATTGTTCATATAGCAGGGCTGCCTATGCATTGTATTGCTGGTTCTGTTTCAAGTACCCTCCCTAATATATGTCCCCCTCTCATGCAGTACATGTAATAGCCTCAGTAAGTTCTGTCCAAAGCTGAAACATCTGGACCTGGCCTCCTGTACCTCAATCACCAACCTGTCACTCAAAGCACTTAGGTATGTGGGATTTAGCAGCAATAAATACTTATATTCTCTCTTTCTCTTTGTCTGCCTTCTTGATCAGTCCCCGTCTTTCTGGCTTCCTCCAATGAGAGGAACCTCTCTAACCTTGTGGTAGACTGTCACCAACCCTGCGGGAGAAACTGTATAGAAAGCAGTAACAGGAGGTTTGACGGAATAATGTCTCGATGGCTCATCTTGTCACCCTGTCCCTCTCTTTCTCCACCAATAGTGAGGGCTGTCCTCTACTCGAGCAGCTCAACATCTCCTGGTGTGACCAGGTCACCAAGGACGGCATCCAGGCTCTGGTGCGGTCCTGCCCTGGACTCAAAGGGCTTTTTCTCAAGGGCTGCACACAGGTATTGGAAAGGGCTGGGTGAGGCTGAGCTGGAGATGTAGACTAGGGCTAGCAAAAAGGCATGAATCAGGAACAATTTATTGTCGTTTCTTTCATGTACTTGCGTACACAAAAGAAACAAAATTTCATTTCCCCCAGCCCACAGCGGTGCGACACAAAAGACAAAAACACACATCCAAAATTCCTAAAAATGACACCACCAAACATATACAAAACAGAGCAAACAAAGCAAAAAACCACACAGTTAACAATACAGTCCACTCAGTGGACTGTCCAAAAATGCCACTGTCCAGAGAATGGACAGCACCTAGGATGACTGTCAGAACTGCCGGTCTTCATGGGCTAGCAGTTAGCTTAGCCTGCCCCACTTCCGCGTCCTGTCAGACCTCCCTCGGGTGTTTCCTCCTCGGGTGCAGCTCCAGGCAGGGCGGTGGTCCTTGGGCCCACAAGATGCAGTAGACCAAGTTCCCTCAGCCGATCCAATGCCAGCTCTCCCAGCAAGACACCTTCGACACACCTCCCCGCACTCCACACGATAACACCAAAAATACAGTCAATGCTAGGCGAGGCCGCCGCCAGACCACCTTCGGTGTTATTGGAACTGCCGGTCTGCATGGGCTAGCAGGTAGCTTAGCCTGCCCCGCTTCTGCGTCCCGTCAGATCGCCCCTGGTGTTATCTCCTCGGGTGCAGCTCCGGTCAGGGCCATGGTCCCTGGGCCCACAGGACGTCGCAGACCAAGCTCTATCAGCCGATCCAGTACCAGCTCCTCCAGCCATCAAATGAGAAAAATAACTTGAAACAAAAACACAAAGCACAAAATGAAGGACAATGTGAATGGCACGATGTCCACAATATGCATATCCTTCAGTTGTCACCAGATTCAATGCAGTGCTGTTAAGGCTTGAGTAAGGGAGGGGGCTTTGATCACAGGTTTACCCCTGTTTGGATGTCGAATAGTGCTGTGTTAATGTATTTTTCCCTGTCATTTGTCCTCTTCTGCAGCTAGAAGATGAGGCTTTGAAACACATTGGGGCACACTGTCCAGAGCTGGTCACACTCAACTTGCAGACATGCTCAGTAAGAACCTTCAACATGGCTGGAAGATCAGTGCTTGACTGTCACATGGCAATTTTAGACCCTGTCGCCACAAAACTGTTCTTACTTGGTTCTACACCAATAATGCTCACCTGCCCAAATTTTACTTGACATGATCTAAATTTGCAAAATAGAGAGGCTCTTTGTAAACTGGTTTGTGAAACTCTGGTGCCATGAAGCACCGATGGCATGGGAAAGATGATTCTTGATTAAGTGTATGTTTAACCAGCTATTGATCACACAGTGGGTCAAGTTCCTCTTGTCTTTGCCGTTTTGTGTGAGTGAGAGGTGTGTAGAGAAAAAGACAGGTGGGCAGCAGCTCATCAAGAGAGAGCCCATTATGGATGGAGGATGCAGGCATCTTGCCCACATAACTAATAGTGTGCAAAACCCTCTTAGACAACACGTGTTTTTTTGCATCCTTTCTGGCTGCATCTGTTTCAAAACCTCTCTCCCCCTCTCATCTCTCCCTTCCTCACTTCGTTTCATCGTCTCACACTACAGGAAGTCATCCTCTTATCTGTAACCAGTTATTTCCCCTCTTTGTTATCCTGTTACCTGCTTTTCTTTTTCTCTTTCGTCTTCTCTGTTTTCTCTTTGTTTGCTCGCCATCTCTCTTTGTCTCTCGCTTTTTCTTTGTCTCTCTTTTCTCTCCCTCTGCGCTTCTTTGATTCCTTCATATTTTTCCAAAAGGCATATTTTTACTAAGAGATGGTACTCTCATGATTATTGTTAGGACAAAATATAGGTCACAGATTAATCACATTTGATGCAAAATGTCAGCATGGAACATGTGCAAGGGTCAGCATTTTCGGTTTTTACCGATTTTCACCGAAAAATGCCCAGATTTTTTAAAAGGAGCAGATCGTTTTAAACTGATTTTCACCCGGATTTTATGTTTCCACAGATCCAAAAGTTGTTCCTGTTCATGTGAGGTTATGAAACAGTGTCCTCTTGTGGCGAAATTCGGCATGCTGGATGGCTTTGAAAAATAAAAACCGAAAACGCTGAGCCTTGAACATGTGTAATTTACCAGTAACCGACAATGTTGAGTTTTGTGGCGGCAGGTTTTTTTTTGTTGTTTTTTTTACCACCATAGATGTGTGGTGAGTGACAAATTAGTCCCCCTGACACCCCAGTTCTCTTTCTCTGAGCAGCAGATAACTGACGAGGGTCTCATCACTATCTGCCGGGGCTGTCACCGCCTGCAGTCCCTGTGTGTGTCGGGTTGTGCCAACATCACAGACGCCATCCTAAATGCGCTGGGACAGAACTGCCCTCGTCTCAGGTAACTCTCACCCACCCTCACAGCCCTCCCTCATCCAAACACTTTCAAACTGACAGCCACAGACTAGTTCCTAGAGATCCCACTATGCTGTACATTAAACATTACAGGTCATTTAAGTGCAGAATTGAAATCATGACTGGTAGCGTAGCGGTTTATTTCGTTGCCTATAAGCACAGGGATCGCTGGTTCGAATCCCCATGTTACCTCCAGCTTGGTCGGGCGTCCCTACAGACACAATTGGCTGTGTCTGTGGGTGGGAAGCCGGAAGTGTGGGTATGTGTCCTGGTCGCTGCACTAGTACCTCCTCCGGTCGGTCGGGCCGCTTGTCCAGGGGGGAGGGGGAACTGGGGGGAATAGTGTGATCCTCCCATGCGTGAAGTCCCCCTGGTGAAACTCCTCACTGTCAGGTGAAAAGAAGCGGCTGGTGACTCCACATGTATTGGAGGAGGCATGTGGTAGTCTGCAGCCCTCCCCAGATCAGCAGAGGGGGGTGGAGCAGTGACCAGGATGGCTCGGAAGAGTGAGGTGATTGGCCAAGTACAATTGGGGAGAAAAAAAATCCAAAAAAAAAAAGAATTGAAATCATCAGTCATAAAATGTTTTGTTGTTAAAGAAGTTGAAACAAATATGTCGATGGGGTGAGATAGAGACTGAATGGCTGAAAGCAATGCTGCCATAGTTCAAAACCCTCTTTCTCTCTCTCTCTCTTTCTTTTCTCTCTCTCTCTCTCTCTCTCTCTCTCTCTCTCTCTCAGAATATTAGAAGTAGCTCGCTGCTCTCAACTCACAGATGTTGGCTTCACTACGTTAGCAAGGGTGAGTGTGGTAGTTAAAATGGCCTGTCTGCAACTGCAATAGTATTAACAAGTATACACAATCACTTACTCACTTAGTCACGTGAGTAAACACACACCAAACATGGACAAGAATAGCACAGAATGTGGTTTCGAATGTTTAGACAAACTGAGTTAAGATTTATTTAACTTTCAACCATACTCTTTAAACGTGGACATTAGTTGCAAGAGAAGATGAATCAAGTGCTTGTTGAGTCTTGCTATGTATTCAGAATGTACTTAAATACTACTTTACACACTTTGCATAATACCCATTTTCATGTCTTCCAGAATTGCCATGAGCTTGAGAAGATGGATTTAGAAGAATGTGTGCAGGTTAGTTTACTGTTAAAGTTGCACTTTGAGGGGCATCTGGGTAGCGTAGTGGTCTATTCCGTTACCTACCAACACGGGGGTTGCCGGTTCGAATCCCCGTGTTGTCTCTGGCTTTGTCGGGCGCCCCTACAGACACAATTGGCTCTGTCTGCAGATGGGAAGCTGGAAGTGTGGTTATGTGTCCTGGTCGCTGCACTAGTGCCTCCTCTGGTTGGTCAGGGTGCCTGTTCAGGGGGGAGGGGGAACTGGGGGGAATAGCGTGATCCTGCCATGCACTACATCCCCCTGGTGAAACTCCTCACTGTCAGGCGAAAAGAAGCGGCTGGTGACTCCACATGTATCAGAGGAGACATGTGGTAGTCTGCAGCCCTCCCCGGATCAGCAGAGGGGGTGGAGCAGCGACCATGACAACTCGGAAGAGTGGGGTAATTGGCCATGTACAATTAGGGAGGAAAAGGGGGGAAAATCCGGAAAAAAAGTTGCACTTTGAGGTCAAATTTACTTTTTCAACTGAAGAAGCCTGTTATGACATTCCTCTCTATCACTCTTAACATGCAGATCACAGATGGCACGCTTATCCAGCTGTCTATCCACTGCCCCCGTTTGCAAGTCCTGGTGAGTGCTGTATGGCAAACATGCCTGACACACACATATTAACCACGTTAGGCCTCCTGAATTCCCATTCAGCCCCTTTTCTGTATGTGATGTCTACATGGACGGAGCTTGGCTTGTTGATGCGTACAGTTGAGTGATGGAGCTCCTGTCTTGGTGCTTTTCTGTCCCACCAGAGTTTGTCTCATTGTGAGCTGATCACGGACGATGGTATCAGACACCTGGGCAGTGGTCCCTGCGCCCACGACCGTCTGGAGGTGATCGAGCTTGACAACTGCCCACTGATCACGGACGCCTCTCTGGAGCACCTGAAGACATGCCACAGTCTGGATCGCATTGAGCTCTACGACTGTCAGCAGATCACGCGTGCTGGCATAAAGAGGCTAAGGGTGAGTTGCTGACAACCGGGTTACTACGGGTTACTGTGCGTCCTGGGAAACCTAGAAATTTATAGACTACTTTTTCAGTCATGGAAAACACCTGGAAAATTATCAAATTCATCCCATGTCCTGGAAACATTATTGAGGTCATGGAAAATGTAAATTTCTGCTATAAAAGCATGGTTTCATACACGGAGATTGCAAATTTTTAGCTTATATTTTTAGCTGAGATTGCATATTTTTCACCACTGGATTCTTGAAATGTGTGTGTGTGTGGGGGGGGGGTGCATTTTGAGTTACTAACTAAAAGTTTACACAGTTTGGTCGCTTCACAGCAGTAAGGTCCTGGGTTCGAGTCCCGGGATAGTCCAACCTTGGGGGTCGTCCTCTGTGTGTAGTTTGCATGTTCTCCCCGTGTCTGCGGGGGTTTCCTCTGGGTGCTCCGGTTTCCTCCCACAGTCCAAAGACATGTAGGTCAGGTGAATCGGCCATACTAAATTGTCCCTAGGTGTGTGTGTGTGTGCGTGTGTGTGTGTGTGTGTGTGTGTGTGTGTGTGTGTGTGTGGGTCCTGTGATGGCCTGGCAGCCTGTCCAGGGTGTCTGCCCACCTGTCGCCCAGTGACTGCTGGGATAGGCTCCAGCATCCCCGCGACCCTGAGAGCAGGATAAGCGGTTTGGATAATGGATGAATGGATGTTCAAAACATCCTCCAGATAGCTGTTTTGCTGCGGTGCTAAACATTGCACCTGCATGAGCACATCCCAAATTCACCATCTTTTTTTTTTACAACTTGGTGAGAAATAAAATTTTTATAAAAGGAAATGGTTTAGCAAAACTTAGTGATGAAATTGTTTTTACCAATGGTTTTTGTGTGTGTCAGTCATTCATTCTATCTGTAGGGGGGTTGTATTGTGTCGCTTCCACTTACTGAGGAATATGACCTTGCTAGAGCAACAGGTGTCATGTATAACCTAGTGAAAGTCATGGAAATAGTCCTAAAAGGAGTGTGAACCCTGTGATAATGGCAGTGCATGAGCACTGACTCATACGTGCAAACACTGTTAATGGCCTTTTGAGTTGACTTTGCTCTGGGGCAGCTATTTACTGGCCTTAAAATCCATTTGTGTGAACTATTAGCTAGATGGCATTTTCCCCCTGATCTGTTCTTCTTTTATTTTTTTCTCCCTGACTGCAGACTCATCTGCCTAACATCAAAGTGCATGCGTACTTCGCTCCTGTCACCCCGCCCCCATCCGTCGGGGGGAGTCGCCAGAGGTTCTGCCGCTGCTGTGTGCTGCTATGATGCAAAGACAACAACCCCCCCCACCCGAAAAACCCCGTCAGCTGACCTCCCCGCCAACCCCCGACCGGCTGTCCTTTCCTTCGACACTTGCCCTGCAGTCCCCCCCCTCCCCCCCCTTCAAGCCCTCTTACAGAATACATGCTGTTGTGTCCAATTTGTGGAGCTGCAGAGAGAGGGAGAGAGCCGAACTATGCCACACGGGTCTGGAACCACCTTGCCCACCATGATTTCATAACGCTCCAACCTCTGAACCCCTTCCCACCCTAATTCCCTCTGGCAACAGTTACACAGTCTGACCTGTAGATGCGTACAGCGACACACACACACACACACACACACACACACACACACACACACACACACACACACACACACACACACACACATAACATACAAACGCGTCACCTTCGAAGAGTGTCAGTGCATTTCTTGCCGTCACCAGGCCTACGTCCTCCAGTCAGACTGGTATTACACAGATGTTACACAGATATTACACAGAGGCTCAGATAATCAGCAGATATGGGGAGCACTGTTGAGGGATTAGGACTCCTCGTTAAATGAAGTAGTGGATGTGAAAGCTCTGTTGATAGAACACCAATTAAGATTTTATTTTTTTTTTAGGAGGGAAAATGTCTCCTACAAAAAAAAAGAGCCCATCATTGGGTGGGTGGGGCAGAAAATAGGATTTAGCACTACAAACAAGCCTCTACGCAGAATTTGGAATAGGTTGAAAGCCTGTACTCCCCAGGCGTTTTTAAAAGCCCTTACAAGCTACCTCCAGACCGTACTGCACGTCACTTTTTTCTTTTGTTTCGTTTTGTTTTGTTTTGTGCAGACTGTTGAAGAAGGGCAATGGCCTTCTGCTGGCTTAACCAGTTAATATATGTACCCTTTACGCTCAGGCCTCAATGCAAGGTGGGTTTGAATCAGGCGTCTGAACCAGTGTTGCATGTCGTCCCCTGTCACGCCACCCTTTCCTCCATCTCTCACGCTCTCTCTTGCAACCCTCACTGTACGATATGACAAAAACTACCAAAAAATGTCACCTAAAAAAAAAAAGAAGGCCGGAGACACGAGCGAATCAACCGCTGGTAACGTAGGCCTGTCGTGTGATGCTGGAAAGCCGTTCCCTTGCAGTCCTTTGCACTTACACTTAAAAAAAAGTAAGGATGACGAACTTTATTGGTAATGAGAAGAGAAACCTAATTACCACCTCGGAATCTCAAAGACTTAAAAAAAAAAAGATATTTTACAAACACCATACACACAAATTTGCATACACGCATGCACACACACACGCAGACTTGCTACCACTGTACCCTCACCTCTTTCTCTCTCTCTCTCTCTCTCTCTCTCTCTCGCTCTCTCTCTCTCTCTCTCTCTCTCTCTCTCTCTCGCTCGCTCTCTCTCTGTTACAATCAGAAGCTTCAGTGTACTTAAAAAAAGACAAAAGTTTAATATTTTTCTAAAAAGGACACCAATTAAGACTTAAAAGTGGGGACTGAAGAAGATGCCAAATGTTGCATGTAACAACTCTAGTTTTTTAAATCTAATTGTATGTGTGTGTATGTATGTATGTATGTATGTATGTATGTATGTATGTATGTATGTATGTATGTATGTATGTATGTATGTATGTCTGTCTGTCTGTCTGTGTATGTGTATATCTATGTACATATATACATACACACATGGTATATATACAGTATATAAGTTGAGGACTGTGGAGGTGCGAGTACTGAAGCCAGCTAAATGACACTAAAGATGATGGAGGAAGAGGGAGTGGACCTGCACGGTGGGGACGGTGGTGAAGGGCTGCTGCTCCATGACAATGTGTATTCTGTGCTGCACAGGAGGTGCTGAGAGATCCACAGAAGCGATTTCCAACATTGAGCCAGTACCAGAACTGAGTTTGGACTGAAAGCAGTGAAGCTGCCAGCCCGAGGAAAGCTAATGTCGACCAGAGAGAAAGAACAGGGACACTGTAGTTGATAAATGGAGAAAAAAAGAAAAAAAAAAGTTGGACATCACTACACAAGTTTTGTGCTGTCAGACCAGGACAATGGAAAGGAAAAAGCCAACTGAAAACAATCAAATTATCTCTATTTTCAGTTTTTTTTTTCATTTCTTTTTTTTTCTTCATTCGTTTCATTTACTCGCGTTTTTTTTCTTCTTTCTTTTTTGCACCAGTGGCGTTCTGACTCCAAGGAACTGGTAATCCACACGTGGAGGTGAGAGGAGATGGCTAATGTCTCACTCACCGGCATTGACGTTGCCCCTCAGCTCCCATGAGGCCTTGCAGGGGGGACAGAGTGACAGTGGGTTCGACCCTGCCACCTGCGACCACTTTCCGTCCGTTTGGGACCAGTGACTCGTGTGTGTGCATGTGTGTGTGTGTGTGTGTGTGTGGGATTGGCTGGCCCAGACGGGCGGAGTCCCTACGAGAGGAAGTCGGCTGAATCTTGAGCTGAAGCAAGCGCACAATCTGGCCTGCTGACGGATAATTTTGGAACGATATGTCAAAACGGAGGGCTATGGACTTGAAACTCCCTCCCTATGAAGTATTCAAGCCTTTTTTTCCTTTTTACAGATGATCTTCCCCTGCACTTGTACCTGCTTTATTCTGTCTCCCCCCCTTCTCTCTCTCGTTCATTTTATGAGTGTCTTTCTATCGCTTTTCTGTTTTCAACACGGCGTCCTTGCGAGTTATCTGTCTGCCCCCCGGCGTTGCATCTCTCGTCTTGGTGTGGTTTGGAGTGGGCCTGTTTTTGTGGGGTTTTTTTTCTTTTTTAAGTTATTTGAGTTCAGTGTCGCCCAGTCGAGTTGGAGCCCTCTCTTCCAGTCTTTGGTTTTGGCCTCACGCAAGTTTGTGTTTTGTCCAGAACCGTCGTTACCAAATGTGCAGAGTGTGTGTGCAGCCTTTGTGCAGGGGAAGCATTGGAGCCAGTGCAATTGTAATAAATGTTAAACATGAGTTTTGGAATTGTATTTTTTTTTTTTTTGGTTGTGAGTCGAGGAGGAATTGACAGTTTTGTATGTTCATTTGTAGGTTGTACTTGTTGAATGTGTCTCCAAAACGAGGAGATGTCCTGGAATGGACTTTCAGGGCACATAGCGGCGTGCCGCTGCAAACACGATTCGATTCCTCCCCTCCCCCCTTCGCTTCACTTTTCCTTTTTAACTTATGCCTTGCTGTTCGTCTGCTCCGTCGCTGTCGTGCGCGCTGTCAGCAGACACAACGTGAGTTGGTACAACCAACGTAGAATGTGTAACCCTCAAACATGCCCGCTCCCTTTCTTCCTCTGGTTAAGATACAAAGGCCAGCAGGCAAAATAGTGAATGAGGATTCTGTCCTGTTTGAGTTGCCGGTTAAGGGCAGGCAGGAGGATGTTGGCTGTAATCCACTCTTAGCTGTGTTGTTTGAATGGGGGTTTAAGGAGGATTAGGGAGCGGTGGAGGGCCAGGATGGCTGAAGATGTTTAATGTCCTCACCTGCTGGGTCAGAACTGACATTGATGATGCTGGAGAGCTAGCTAGAAGAAAAAAAGGAGACGTTGTAATGTGAGTGTGGATGTAACACCTGCTTTGCCCACTTCATATAACAGCATGGTGAAGTGTGTTGAGTCATCACCGCCACTAACACACACGCTCACAACCAAACTGTTTTTACCGGGTGAGACACGACCTACTTTTTTGGCAGTTTACACTCAATAGAAACTAAAAAAACAAGATCAAGTCAAACAGCTCGTGAATACACAGTTCTTCGATTTTTTTTTTTATGGGCTTTACGGATACAGATATAATCTCCCATCTGTCTTTTCAAGATGCAGAATATAAAGATTTATGGTGCCATGCAACGGGTTGTTCAGTCTCACGTGGGTGTAATGGTATCAAGCATTAACGCTTGAGTGTTCTTCTGTCTCGACCTTCCACCGGTTACATGGAGGGCGGCCCGCTACACTCTGGATCAGTTAATCTCATGCACATGTGGTCCCAAACACTGGAGTAAAGCTGAGGTTTTCTAAGGCAGAGGCCAAGAGGTGTATCTACAGCGTGTCCTTGGTAGATTGACACCTGAGGAGTTACAAATACAATTTTGACAATGACTGTAGTTCATATTACTGCAAATCTTTTCCTTTTTTTTCTTTTCTTTTTTTTACAATTAACTGATATAAATGAATATGTACGTATGAATAAATATATACCTATATTATTATAAGACTACTCTTTTACTCTTCTGTGAAGCAGTTTGCTGCCTGTGACGCTGCTTGCTTTGGTTTCCTCAAGAGGTTTCGTAGTAATGCTGTCAAACCCATTTTGACCAGTAGATGGCAGCAACAGGCCACGTAGTAATTAATGAATGGCGCTGTCAAGGATGTAACGTCCAAGCAGTCATCGTAATGCTGTCAAACCCATTTTGACCAGTAGATGGCAGCAACAGGCCACGTAGTAATTCATGAATGGCGCTGTCAAGGATGTAACGTCCAAGCAGTCATTAGGAGGTCACGATCCATGACCTCCTGATGACTGCTTCGACGGGTCCCGCCCGGGCAGGACGTTCAATGTCATGACGCTGAAAAACAGTGCTAGCTGTATACGCCTCTCTTCCACGACCTAATGACCCCTGTCATTCTCATGTGCTTCCATCATTGATGCAGGGATTTAAAATTACACGTAACATCCAATCAGTCATCCTGGTCCATGACCTGATGATTGATTGGATGTTGCGTCACAAATTCAAAGATGCACATGTCTTCTAGCCACATGTCTTGTATATCCACGTTGCATTCACGCGAAACAAACAAACGTATGCAAAAGATAAGACCCTATATGTATCAGGAGAGGTTTTGTTTTTTTGCCCTTTTTTGTGTGTATACTTTACATTTCTGCACACCTATTGTATCCCTGTATCCACGGTAGAAGCACAGGAGAATGACGGGGATCATTAAATCGTGGAAGAGAGAGGCGTATACAGCTGGCTCTATTTGTCAGCACCGTGACATTGAATGTCCTGACCGGGCGGGACCCGTCTCAGTTCTCCAGATACGGAGTCAAGTCACTTTTATTTGTATAGCCCATTATCACAACTTACAAAATTGTCTCAGTGGGCTATACAGCAATACAACAGCCTGTCCTTAGACCCTCGCATCGGATAAGAAACAACTCCTTAAAAAAAAAAAACTTTTAACAGGGAGAAAACAATAGGAAGAACCCTCATGGAGAACAACACAGGGATCTCTCTCCTAAGACGGACAGCGTTCATTGGATGTGCAGTCACTTCTTCCTTATAGCGTGATGCTGATTTCGTGATGATGAACTGCCAACCAAGTTTCAGTGAAAAGGGGACATCTAGGGAGAGAACTGTGAGGAAGATCATCCAGCTCCTACAAGATCTCCTGCAGGAGCTTGAAATATCAGGTACTTGGAACTTGCGTGAGCTAAACTGCGGCCCAGTATCTGAAATTAATGTTTCAGCAATTCCAGCCTGGCGAGCTGGGGCCTCAAATGGGGAATGACTGTTGCACTTCCTATGTCTGACTTCAGCCACTCTACTTGATGTTGTGTGTACACAATTTACAGAATACAACATTGAAAGAAGATAACAGAATTATAATAGAATCATAAAATAGAGGGAGAATATGAAGAGGACGACCCCAAGGAGTCCAGACGCCGCTGGAACAGCCCAGGACCTCAGCCACGTGACCAGCATCACCATGTTAAAAAAATAAATCAAATAAATTGTCATGTCAGAGTCATGTCTTCTTTACATGCCCTGCGGTTTAAACTACTATTTACCCCAGCTCCAAATCACACAGATTCTTTGCTGTTTTTAATCCCTTTTTATGTTGATTTGTAGGCTGCTGGTGCACCTGGGTTATGGACTGGAGCTTGGCAGATTGGGTGCTTTTACTATTCATTGAATATGAGATTAATTACTTCCCTAAGCATTTCCATTACCCTTTGTTTTCAGTGACAGCCGGGTCAGAGCACAGCTTAATTTATCTTTTGCCACAGTAAATCAAAGTGCCTCTCAAGGCATGTCAGAGTATTGACTCGTCTGGGCACCAAAGCAATGGCTTTATCCACCGGAAGACACCTGATTCAATACTGCTACTGAGATGCTTCACAGTCACTCTGCTTTTAACGATGTTCTTGCACAAACAAAGCATGGGGCAGTGGTTCTCAATCAGGTCCTCTTGTTGCACCGGGCTGCTGGTGTTCTGTCCTGTCAGGTAGGCCATTTACATTCACCTCTTGTTCCAGGTCCATTATAACCGGAACAACAGCCCGGTGCAACCTGAGGACCTGATTGAGAACCACTATAGGCGCAGTTGGAGGAATAATAGTAAGATGTGAATAAGATTAGCTTCCCTCTCGACTCGCTCTCTTTCCTTCTCCTAATTGCGCCAAAAGACCCTCCACCAGCACTCATGTTTGGGGTCTTCGGTGAAATAGTGCAACATGGAAAGAAACAGAAGTGTAGGCATTCCTTGAGGTGCACAGCAATGGGCTCATTGGGAATCGGGAATCAGGAATTTGGAACACTTTATTAGTCATTTCATTTCATGTACTTCCGTACATGAAGCAAAACATAATTTCCCCCAGCCCACAGCAGCGCAACACAAAGACAAAAGCATATATCCAGAAACTACAAGAACTTTAAGAACACACATATCCAAACTAAAAAATAAAAAAAATAAAAAATCAATGCCCAAGGGAACAAACGCCAGCCAGGATGACTGTCAGAACTGCCGGTCTGCATGGGCTAGCAGTTAGCTTAGCCTGCCCCACTTCCGCGTCCTGTCAGATCGCCCTCCTTGGGCCAAGCTCCAGGCTGGGGCCATGGTCCTTGGGCCCACCGGACGCAGCAGACCAGGCTCCCCTAGCCGATATAATGCCAGCTCTCCCAGCCAGACACCCCCGACACACTTCCTCGCACTCCACACACCAAAAACACCACAGTCAACGCCAGGCGAGGCCGCCGCCAGACCGCCTTCGGTGTTATTGGAACTGCCGGTCTTCATGGGCTAGCAGTTAGCTTAGCCTGCCCCGCTACTGCGTCCTGTCAGACCGCCCTCGGTGTTATCTCCTCGGTCGCAGCTCCAGGCAGGGCCGTGGTCCCTGGGCCCACAGGACGTCGCAGACCGAGCTCCCCAGCCAATCCAGCACCCAGTGGCGTAACCAGGAATATTTTTGTAGGTGGGCCTGAGTGAAAATGGGTGGGCCAAAATTTTCCAGCAATAATCCTTCAAACAAGACGCAAATTCGAACACATTACAGCAGTAAACACATAACACAGGTTTTTAGTACGCGACCAAGAAACATACTAAAACTTTAATAAAAACCCACTTAAACAAATACCACCCCAGTCATTCTCGCCAGGCTCTGCACAACCATTTAAACATCACTGAGGAAAACAACCCGACTCGGTCTAAAAGATCATGATACAACATGTAAGCTATAGGCCTATAGTACACGTTTTACAGCACAATGTGTAGACGCCGAGGGCGAGCGTTGAAGATCGAGATTATTTCATCATAGTCCAAAGAGTCAGTAAGTTCCCTTTCAAAGGACAACAGGGATAGATTGTTGAGGCGTGCAGTTAGCATGGAAGATCTTAGACATGTTTTGATATGGCCTGTAGTGGAGAAGAGTCTTTCAGCAGTACCTGAAGTCAGGGGAATGGTGATCATTGCCCTTAACAGTCTGTTAATGTTTGGGAAAACGTCAGAGTTGCAGCTGTCCAGCACTTCAGTGAGGGATGGGTAACACTGACCCCTCTCCACTTTACGACGCAGTGCCTGAATGAAAACGGTCCATTCCGAACCCTCAAATTTACCAAGTGCAATACAATGGGGTTTGCTAGCCTGATGTTTCGAGCATGCCTGGCGGAGGTGCTTCCAATCTACAAACCCGCTTCGAAAAAACGTGTTTTCCATATGGGGCTCGGGGAAATGCCTACACATTTTACAGAAAACAGCGTTCCTTGCTGAGCTGTATTCAAGCCACTTAAATTCTTCATACCACTTATGGGAAAAGAACGTAATTTTCCTGAAATGTTGGTTGCGGGGAACACTAATTTAGGCTGCGAGGGTGGCTCATCCACAGCAGACAAATCTGGCGGTGGCATGGTCAAGGGAATCGTCTCACCGTCGTCAGAGGGGGGAGGAGAAGCTGCCTGCAACGGAGAAGCTGTAGCCTCCTCTGTCGTTCTCTCCGGCGGTATCTCACTCTCATTGGGCGGCTCAGTCGGTGCTGGAGCAGGTGTGCTTTCCTCCTCTCCATCCGTGGCTTTTTAAAAAAGCGGAAGATTGAACTTTGTTTCGCCATTCCATAAGTTATGGCTAACTGTTGGCTATTGTCTAGTTAGCAGCAGTGAAAAATACAGAGCGTGATGGTATGCGCGCTCAGATTTTGCAGTTCTACGTACGTAAAAGGGGCCGGCCTACGTGCTTGTAAGCCAGCGTGATTGGGTGGGCCTGGGCTTGAAATGGGTGGGCCTGTGACAGGCCAGGCCCACCCGTGGTTACGCCCCTGCCAGCACCAGCTCTCCCAGCCATCAAATGAAGACAAAACTTAAACGCACATGTAGACAAAGACACTGCATTGACAGTACAAGGTGAGGCTACTGCAAACGTGAATTCGTACCGCCATCTTCCCACACCGGAAGTGGGGAAAATAGGTATAAAACACTCATTCCTTCATTCACTCATTCATTCGTTCAATCATTATCCAAACCGCTTATCCTTACTCAGGGTCGCAGGGGTGCTGGAGCCTATCCCAGCAGTCATTGAGCTGCAGGCGGGGAGACACCCTGGACAAGCCGCCAGTCCATCACAGGGCCCACACACACACACACACACACACACACATTCACACTAAGGGACAATTTAGTACTACCGAGTCACCTGACCTACATGTCTTTGGACTGTGGGAGGAAACCGGAGCACCCGGAGGAAACCCATGCAGCCACGGGGAAACCATGCAAACTCCACACAGAGGATGACCCAGGATGACCCCCAAGGTTGGACAACCCCGGGGTTTGAACCCAGTGCCTTCTTGCTGTGAGGTGACCGTGCTAACCACTGCACCACCGTGCCGCAAAATAGAGATCATTTGTAATATAGATGTTGTATATAGCTTTTTGAAATTCCATCTTTGTCGCGTTCTCGTCCATCCAAGGAGCAATATGTGAGTTAGGTAATAAAGGCCCAAGTCCACACAAGATGGCAGGTTAGATTTGAAAAGGGATTTTATTTGCAAACCAAGGTACCGTGCCTCTAGTCTGCCTTGTAAAGACCACACATCCTGTCATGACAAGCTTGCTGTGGCTGGTCAACATCTGCAAACACAGGGTTTTAGACGGGGGTGTGTGTGTGTGTGGGGTGGGGTGCTTTCACAGACCTCCAAGCGGTAAAGAACCTTTTAGATTTGGTGTTGTGGTAATGAATTCAGGTGCATCAGGATGTGGGGCAGGTTGGTTTCCAGTGTCACATCTTGTTGAGGGAACCATACATTTTAGAAGTACACTTGTCATGTTATATTTAAGCCCATGTGGTACTAAAGAAGTATTGCATGCTTTAGGCCAGTTTTGTCCGATGATATATACATGGAGCCGTGTAAAATAACACATTAGCAGAGGAAAATTATCGAATATAAAGATGAAGTATGGCAAAACCTCATTAAACACAAAAACGTGTCATATACTCATGGCCAAATTAACTCGCAAGGGGTCCCCGGGCTAAAAATGTACTATGTGCCTCAATCAACTGCCCACTCTGCATGTACAACGAGTGGATATGGCCTCCTCATAAGGTCCTTATCACGTCATTTGATATTGTGTTTAAGTTGTGCATTCCCACGCCAGTTTGCATCGAGTCAAATTGGCATTGTACCAGACACAAAACCAGTTGAACCCTAGGCCCTGACCAGTAGTTCAGCCTGCTCGTTTTCCCGCCTGTAAAAACGTCACCGCAACACGGGGATCGCTGGTTCGAATCCCCGTGTTACCTCCAGCTTGGTCGGGCGTCCCTCCAGGCACAATTTGCCGCGTCTGCGGGTGGGAAGCCGGAAGTGCGGGTATGTGCCCTGGTCGCTGCACTAGCGCCTCCTCTGGTCGGCCAGGGCGCCTGTTTGGGAGGGGGAACTTGGGGGAATAGCGTGATCCTCCCACGCGCTACGCCCCCGCGGTGAACCTCTTCACTGTCAGGTGAAAAGAAGCGGCTGGTGACTCCACATGTATCGGAGGAGGCATGTGGTAGTCTGCAGCCCTCCCCGGATCGGCAGAGTGGGTGGAGCAGCGACCGGGACGGCTCGGAAGAGTGGGGTAACTGGCCGGATACAACTGGGAAGAAGAGGGGGAGGGGGCGTCACCGCTCGCTATGTTTTGTGCTGAGTAACATATTATGTATTTCACAATACACAACAAAATGTAAACAAGGCTACCATGCGGGTTAAACACACAAAATACGACATAAAAGGTATAGAAATCAATCAAATCTGGACAACGGAGGTCATCGCAGGCGTCATCCAGACAGTGTGAGGCTCGGCTTGTAAGCACCAGGGGAGAGACGCTCTACAATTGGGCTGAGCACAAGGTCCACCCACATCCGCTGTCCCTGAACCGAGCCAAATAGTAGTTGTAAGACCGCTCCAATCCTGCGCCTCCGACGCGCGGGGAGGCGTGTCTCACTTCTGCGCTTAAATGAAACCCCTTCTCCGTGGCGAGCGCTGCAAGCCAAGTGCAGGGGTACTGTACCTATCAGCGAAACTTGAATGTTATTTCGGTGTGATTTATTTTGATTAAATGACTTCTTTTTTTCTTTTTTTTTTACTGTGGAAATAAAACGTGGAGGGCGAAATTGTGCGACGACCACCGGACCTCTTTGATACGCACCGAGGGACTATCCAGGCATACGCGTACAGGGAAGAGGTGTTGTCTGTGTTCCTGGACAGGAGTTCAGTCGAATACGTAATCACCGGTGTGTGTGTGTGTGTGTGTGTGTGTGTGTGTGTGTGTGTGTGTGTGTGTGTGTGTGTGTGTGTGTGTATCGCCCACGTTGGATGCTCCACCTAGGCGGTTGCGCGTGCGCGTGCGCGTGTTGAGCAGATGGGCACCGGCCGGTCACCGTAACCTACTGTGCGCGCAAATCACGGCGATGTGGAGAACTCGCGCTCTGCGGTGCTGACGCGGCCGCGGCGGAGCGTTTCTTCGCGACAAGTCCCGCTGTAAAGGAGGTGAAAGTTTGTCTTTAACTGTTTGCGACCCGGACCCTCCGTTACGATGCTGACAGAGAACAGTGATGCGGACAGTGAGCCGGAGCTCCAGCGCTCCCCGAGCACCGTGTCCATCCAGCCGGTGGCATCCAAGGTAAGTACCCGCTGTCTTGGCACCCTAAAACCTCACTGCAGCCTACACACATTTCCAAAAAGAGGACTGCGATAGGAATTACACTCGCACCCTGTCGGTTAAACTTTGCGGAGCCTGTTTAAACTGCACAGTAGTATAGATTGACTTCCAGTGGCCAGTCGCTAATTTTGTTAGAATGAGTTTGTCAAGTGATATTATCTGAATGCGTTGAATTCAATTCATTACTGGATGTCTTATTTTATGACGCCGGTATTACAGGAATAGGCTATTTCTGACGTCATTCACGGGGTCTGCGCTGTAGCGTTGGTTTGACGTCAGCCGCGCTGTAATTCCACGCGCATGCGCACAACGTGTCGCGGCAGTTTGTGATGTTTCATTTCCGGTCCGGGCTAAACTAAACATGCTGCCTACAAATACCGACTAACTATGTGTAGTGGTGCGTCATACTGAGACAAGGTTAAAGGACAGCTGCCATGAACAGGTTGTCGCTTTACTTTTTAGTTCAACGCTTTTAAAAACACGTCATTTATTTGACCTAAATAATTGATGGATATTTCCCAAAGATAACTTTTTTTAAAATCAACCTAATGACCCATTCAAACCTTTACCACCCACAAAGGAATTGACTTCATCAGCTGATTATCAACAGATAAAGGGATGATGAAGAGTTGTGTTAACTGTCTAAGTTTTATTTATCTCTAAACATTTCTTATTATTTTTTCTTTCTATTATACCAAGTGGATATTTTGGTTGTATGTAGCACTGAGATCTGTTAATTCTTAGTACATGACATTAGGATGTGTTTTTCTTTTTTTTCTTTCTTTCTTTGGTGTTTTTGATGTGTTTTTTCTCCTCCTATTGTTCACAATAGTTGAGTTCTTTGCAGCACAACTTGCATTGAATTTGAACTATGGGACGTCCGGGTAGTGTAGCGGTCTTATTCCGTGGCCTACCAACACGGGGTTCGGAGGTTCAAATCCCCGTGTTACCTCCGGCTTGGTCGGGCGTCCCTACAGACGCAATTGCCCGTGTCTGCGGGTGGGAAGCCGGATGTGGGTATGTGTCCTGGTCACTGCACTAGCGCCTCCGCTGGTCGGTCGGTCGGGGGGCCTTTTAAGGTGGGGAGGGGAACTGGGGGAATAGCGTGATCCTCCCACGTGCTACGTCCCCCTGGTGAAACTCCTCACTGTCAGGTGAAAAGAAGCGGCTGTTGTCTCCACATGTATCGGAGGAGGCATGTGGTAGTCTGCAGCCCTCCCCGGATCGACAGAGGGGGTGGAGCAGCGACTGGGACGGCTCGGAAGACTGGGGTAACTGGCCGGATACAATTGGGGAGGAAAAAAAGGGGAGGGGGGGGGATAAAAAAAACCAAGTAGGTGAGAAGGGGTAGGAAAAAATAAGTGTATACTTCCTCCTACTCCTTTTCCAACATGTATCAAATAATCTGATGCATATGGAGATTTGTTCACTGAGTCTGAAGTGTGGATTTGTTGATCACTTCAGATTATTGGCAATGGCTTATCTGTATGTTATATCCTGCTTATTTACATGTTCGAAATAAATCATCATTCATTCATTCATTACACCACTCTGGATATAAATATCCAGCCCAAAATAAAAGTGCATCACTCCGCGTCATTCTTATAACGCTTGTTCCTCACTCGACAAGTCTGCGCTTCGACCAGATGCTGCTGGGAGAGAGGACGGAAGAAGAGGCAGTGGTGGCGGGTGGAGGTGATTGGTATTCACGGAACGCATCCTCCACCATGGCTCTGCCAAGCACATCTCCATTCAGACACCAAAACCCCATCACGCCAGCCATCCAATCACCAGCTCCACTCCTCTTGATCACTGTTGACCCTCGTTCCCCTCTTGGTAGATTGAGGCTGTGTTGGTTTTGGATTCCAAGGGTGTGCGTCACATCGATGAGACTCTCGAACCTTCTGCCCCCCCTCCCCCCTCCCCCCACCCCTTGGTCCCCTGATATTCTCTCAGCCATTGTGTGATAAGGTGAGGGGTTAATCGTCACATCAGTTGTGCTCCGTTTAAAAGCCTGGGATTCATGAACTCGGTGCACCCCGCACCCAAAGGGGTCACTGAGAATTTGCACTTCTGCAAAGCCTATTTAATAACCTATTACAGCGAGGCAAACACAGCTGTAAGTACCAGAAGATGGCGAGGCTGAGGCGAGGGCCTTCTTCAAACGGCACGTTCACATTAGCAGTCCTAACCCTAATCCCATCCGTCCACACACTCCATCATCGGCTCTATCTGTCTGTCTCTATTTTAGAAAACTCAATTAAGATGGCATCCGAAGCTAGATGAGAGCCACCGGGACTCATTTTGAGGGGATCTAATGAGAGACGTAAGAACAACAACATGTGCTCTTCAAACATAAGAGGCTCCCCCCCCCCTTTCAGTTTGATAAGAATGACAAGACGGGGGAAAAGGGAGGGACCTGATCTGATAACAGATGCTCCCCAAAACCAGCCTCCAGTAAGATTTCCTGTCATGATGGATATCAGAAATTTAACGAGGAAAGAAAAGGAGAGAAAAGGCCCCAGAAATTAAAGTGGTGGTCGTGGTGGGGGGGATGGGATGTTACCGTTGACGCTCACTGGTGTTCCATGGTCCAACTCCAAGGGGTTGACAGAAGTGTGTGAGTGTGTGTGTGTGTGTGCGTGTCCTTGTTCAGAGCTGCACTATCTCTCAGGCCTGTCAGCTCATCAGGTGTGTCTCATGTGTAAGCAGAGTGCACAGGTGAATCTCTGAACAAATTAAACCCAAGAGGAATAGGTGGGTGTGGAGGCTTTAATGGAAACTTGTACTTTGAGACCAAATGCACATGTGCACACACACACGCTGTCTGTCTGTCTGTCTGTCTGTCTGTCTGTCTGTCTGTCTGTCTGTCTGTCTGTCTCTCTCAATTCAATTCAATTTCAATTCAAAGGGCTTTATTGGCATGAATGTTTTAAAAAACAATGTTGCCAAAGCATCTAAGTGCAACTTGTCCAAATATTTGGACAGTACACAATAACACCAATTATGAACATCAACACAACACCACACTGATGAATAAAGAAACAATAAAACAACAATGACAATAAAGAAAGAGAAGTAAATCAAAGGTGGAGCATGAGTTGTGAGGAGACAGAGTACAGCTGTCATGTGTTGTGCTGGTTGTCTCTCAGGCTGTGACACACACTGACATACGTATATTGCTGCATCTATGGCGCTGACACGATTTCCCCCCAAGTACATGTTGCATTTTATTCTGGTCAGAGAATATATCAAAATCTTGGAATTTGCACTTAATTCTTGTAAAGAACTTTGTTCTTAAGTCTTCATATGTGCTACATTGTAGCAGGAAGTGTTGCTCTGTCTCCACCTGTCTCTGCAGAAAGAGCTGACACAATCTGTCTTCTCTAGGCAGCCAGGTCTACTTGTGTCGGCCAGTCTCTATGGCCAATCTGTGATCACTGCGTTGGAATATAGTTAATGTCTTTCTCAGTTTCTGGTCAGTCACGGTGGTCAAATAGTCTGCCAACGTGTATTGTCTGTTTAGAGCCAAATAACACTGAAGTTTGCTTTGAGTTTTTGTGATAGATGTCCAATGGTTAATGCAAATTTCTTTTTCTTTAGCTATAATTTGGTTAGGCCAGATTGTGTGAGGGCTGTCCTGATGCCTTGTGCTGTTGGCTGAGGTGAGCCTCAGGACCAGCTGCCTGAGGGGACTCCTCTCTTTGTTTTCCTCTTGGTAATAGAGAACTTTGTAATGGTAGGAGTTGGGGTCACTTGCTTTTAGGTGTTGGTAGAATTTGATTGCTCTTTTTTTGCATCTTGATTAACAGGGGAAATTGGCCTAGTTCTGCTCGGCATCCATTGTTGGGCGTGTTCCTGTGTACTCTGAGAATGCTCTTGCAAATCTCAGTGTGCAGGGTTTCAATTGGGTGTTTGTCCCATTTTTCAAAATCTTGATTTACAAGAGGACCCCACACTTCACTACCATATAGTAAAATTTGTCCAATTATAGATTTGAATATTTTGAGCCACATTCTAACAGGTATGTCTATGTTTGAATACTTTTTATAGTATAGAAAGCCCTTCTTCCCTTGTCTCTGAGATCAATAATAGTGAGATTGAAATTTCCTGTAAAGGTCATTATTAGTCCCAAATATGTGTAGCTGTGTGTGTGTTGTACTTCAGTGGAGCCTAGTAAGAACCTATTTGGGTTTCCCTGACACCTGGGTCATTTCTGGAAGACCATAATCCTAGTCTTTTTCAGATTAACTGTCAGAGCCCAGGTCTGACAGAAGTTTTGCAGATCATCCAGTTGCTGTTGTAATGCCTCCATAGATAGAGCTAATAATATTAGATCATCTGCACAAAGTAGGCATTTAATTTCTGTGTCAGAGAGGGTGAGACCAGGGATATCTAATTGTTCTAGAGATTTTGCCAGTTCATCAATATAAATGTTAAACAGGGTGGGGCTGAGACTGCAGCCCTGTTTCACACCTCTACTTTGGGTGAAAAAATTCAGTTTCCATATTGGCAATCTTCACAGCACATTTATTATTTGTATACATTGTGATAATTATATCATATATGTTCCCCCCTACACCCTTTTCAATTAATTCCAGGAGCAGACCATTATGCCAAATTGAGTCAATGCTTTTCTGAAATCTACAAAGCAGGAGAAAATTTTGTTCTTGTTTTGGTGGACATGTTTATTAACGAAGATGCGGAGGTTATAAATATGATCTGTAGTTTGATGTAAAACCAATTTGACTATTGCTCAGGACATTATGTTCACTGGGGAAATCTTGCAGTCGGCTGTTTAGGATGTTGCAGAATAACTTCCCCAGGTTGCTGCTGACACATATGCCTTGGTAATTGCTTGGATCAAATTGATTTCTATTTTTAAAGATTGGTGTGACAATTCCCTTATTCCAGATGTCAGGGAAATGTCCACTGCTCAGAACAAGGTTGAATAATTTTAATATGGCAATGTTGAACTTATGGTTGATAAATTTCAGCATTTCATTTAAAATACCATCAGGACCACTGGCCTTCCTTGGTTGCAGAGTCTGGATCTTAGCTTGTAGCTCTTCTTCAGTAATTTGGTAGTCTAAAGGGTTCTAATTGTCTTTAACGGTTGATTCTAGGATTTGTAGCTTGTTGAGGAGATCGTTTTGGGCCAAATTCAGTGTAATAGTACTATACAGGTTTTCAAAACAATTTCCCCCCCCATATTTCACCATTTTGAATAGCCAATTCTTCCTTGTGTGGTTTGCTGAAAGAGTGCCCTTTTTTCCAGAAATTATTTGAGTCAATGGACTCTTCAATTGCAATAAGTTGGTGTTGTGCATGCTGTGCCCTTTTAGTTCTGAGTGTTCCTCTATATAATTTCATCCATCCATCCATTCATTATCCAAACTGCTTATCTTGCTCTCAGGGCCGCAGGGATGCTGGAGCCTGTTCAGTGTTTCCCAATATTGATGGCGGAGCTCAGGATTGTCAGGTTGTCTGTGTTTTTGATTTGATAAACTTCTGAGTGTTTTTCTCAGATGCCTGCAGTCTATGTCATACCACTTTTCATTGGCTGACTTTTTTGCTCTGAGATGCCGAGACTTTTTCAGATTGGATAAATCTGCCGCATTGTCAAATATGTTGTTGATATCTTGTACAGCCTGATTCAGGCAATCATTATTGTGGGGATATGAGGCGGAAAGAAAATGTTCTAATTGAGATTGAATTGTTTAATGTCTGATTGCTTTCTGGTAGTCATTCTTGCTATTGTTTGCTCATCTATAAGGTTGTTTTGTATACTTCAGTTTTCTGGGTTCTGCTGCATGAGGGTCTGGTACTATCTTTCTAATGTATAGAGTAATTTTACTATAACCAGATAAGGGTGTTTGGGGGCTGACTGTGAATGCTCTCAGACAAAAGAGGTCTAGGTCTGTAATATTGTAATCTACTGTGCTATTGCCAAGAAGAGAGCTGTGTGTGTAGTGGCCAAAAGAGTTCCCTCAAAGCCGACCGTTGTCAATGTACAGACCCAGTGTTCGACATAGCTGCAGTAGTTGGTGCCCACTTTGTTGTTTTGTCAAAGTTGTTCCTGTGGGGATATGAGGGGAGGGGAATGCTGAATTGGCCAGGTGTATGTTTGTCTCCCTGTGGGTTAATAGAGTCTGATTCTAAACCTGTCCTGGCATTAAGGTCTCCACGGATCAGTACACTTCCCTGTGCCTGGTAGTGACTGATCTCGCCTTCAAGAATGGAGGAACTATTTTCATTGTAATAAGGGGATTCTGATAGGGGGATATATGCTGCAAACATGAATATGTCTTTATCTGTGGAGACAACCTCTCTTTTTATTTTGAGCCAAACTGAAAATTCGCCTTTTTTGGTTAATTCTATTCAGTGTACATGATTTACCTTGTACCAAATTAGCATTCCTCCTGATTCTCTGCCCTGGGTTACTCCTTTCAGTTAGATAGATGGGAACACTATCACTCTGTAGCCTAAGGGACAACCAGTGGATATGTATCCTCTACTCCAAGTCTCCTGCAAAGCTAACACATCTGCATCTCCTATTCCAACATGAAATAACAAATGATTCAGATTTCATTTTAGCTTGAAACTCAGAAAGTTGCATTTAGTGTTAGAAAAAATTAGATAAACTCCTAAGTGTCTTGTTGTCAATCAAGAAATTAGTTTAAGAGCACATCCAGTATATGGGGTTTCAATCCATTAATATGAGATAACTTTAACACCTTTTCACAGTATAACACCTTTTTCCCTGTATGTAAGTAAAACAAACCATAAGAATCTGTGGGTTGTCTAGTTGTCTACTGTGTTAGTTGACCTATCAAATGAGAGCAGAGCAGGCTGAGCATCTGTTGGATGTCTCTCAGCTCGTTGAGTGGGAGTATTTTTGGGTGGGGTTAGGGGCAGGGGTGGTGGTGAGGGATGGGTCAGCTGCTCTCCTCACTGCCTGGGCATAGCTCAGCGGGCCAGGGTGTAGCTCCTGTCACTGTGATTGGGGTGGGGCCACTGGGAGCAGGAGTGGCTCTGGTCTGGCTTGAGAGGGATTATAGCTGCCCTGGTGGGGTTTTAGTGGAGCATGGTGTGGAGGAAGATGAGGATGACCTGGTCCCCATGGGGGTTGCCTGGATGCTGGTCCAGTGGGGTGCCTTGTTGGTCTATGGGGGCTGTAGGCCAATCTGCTTCTTCTAGCGGGTATGGATTGGTCTCTGTTGAGAGTGACGTCTTCCAGTGCCCGGGTGAAGATGGGAACTGTGTTTTTAAGTAGATGGACATCGTCGAAGAGACAGTTGACATCCAGGGTTGGGTGGTGGGCCAGGTGGACATTGGGCCTTAGGACACAGTCTCTGGACACTCTCTCTCTCTCTCTCTCTCTCTCTCTCTCTCTCTCTCTCTCTCTCTCTCTCTCTCTCTCTCTCTCTCTCTCTCTCTCTCTCTCTCTCTCTCTCTCTCACACACACACACACACACACACACACACACACATAGTCTCTCTCTCTCCCTCCCCCTCTCTCTCACACACACACACAGTCTCTCTCCCCCTCTCTCTCTCTCACACACACACACAGTCTCTCTCCCTCTCTCACACACAGTCTCTCTCTTGCTCTCTGTCTGTCTCACACAGTTTCTTTTTCTCGCTCTCTCTCTCTCACACAGTCTTTCTCTCTCTCACACACACACACACACATACACACACGCACAGTCTCTCTGTCTCTCTGTCTCTCTGTCTCTGTCTCTGTCTCTGTCTCTGTCTCTGTCTCTCTCTCTCACACACACACACACACACACACACACACACACACACACACACACACACACACACACACACACACACACACACACACACACACACACACACACACACACACACACACACTCATTTAGCTGATATTCAAGGGGGGGCAACATTAAGAAGATAGATGCCATGGGGCTGGACAGGCTGGACAGGCTGGTCAGGCGTGCTGGCTCTGTGGTCAGCATGGAGCTGGATTGTCTGGTGACGGTACAGAGAGAAGGACCCTGAGCAAACTGCTGTCTACCGTGGTCACAGTCACCCAGTGCACACCACCATAATGAAGCACAGGAGTATGTTCAGTGGCAGGTTGCTGTCACAGAGCTGCTCAACGGAGAAGACTTAGGAGATCCTTTGTCCCCAGAGCCATTAGGCTCTTCAACTCCTCATCCCGATTGGGGCAGGGGGAGGTTGAGTACTGGGCATGGTACTCTGCACGCTGTCTCTGCTTTGATTGTATTTCACCAGCTATTTTAGCTCCACTTATGATGCACTTCAAGTCACTTTATTTGATGTCATTGCACTGTATCATTTTGTACTGTGGAAATATTAATCTACTGGATCTACAATCCCCATATGTACAAGACCCTGTAGCTCAAGTATTATACTCTTATGTTCATGTGTAGTGCAGTTACTCTATACAGAGTAATTTATTTTGTGTACTGCTAACTTTTATTGCGTGTCATATTAAGCTACCGGATGACTAAATTTTCCTTCGGGATAATCAAAGTATCTATCTACACTGATCAGCCAAAACATTAAAACCATCTGCCTAATATTGTGTAGGTCTCCCCTCATGCCATCAAAACAGCTCTGACCTGTGGGGTCATGGACTCCACAAGACCTCTGAAGGTGTCCTCTGGTATCTGGCACCAGGACATTAGCAGCAGATCCTTTAAGGTGTGAGGTGGAGCCACCGTGGATTGGACTTGTTCTTGCGGCATATCCTACATATGCTTGATCGAATGGAGATCTGGAGAATTTGGAGGTCAAGGCAACAACGTGAACTGTTTGTCATGTCCCTCAAACCATTCTTGAACAATGTGTGCAGTGTGGCAGGGTGCCCGATCCTGCTGAAAGAGGCCACTGCCATCAGGGAATACTGCTGCCATGAAGGGGTGTACTTCATCTACAACAACGTTTAGGTAGGTGATACGTGCCAAAGTAACATCCACATAAATGCCAGGATCCAAGGTTTTCCAGCAGAACATTGCCCAGAGCATCACCCTGCCTCTGCTGGCTTGCCTTATTAACATAGTGGTGTCATCTCTTCCCCAGGTAAACAACACACATGCACCTGGCCGTCCACATGATGTAAACGAAAATGTGATTCATCAGACCAGGCCCCCTTCTTCCATTGCTCCATGGTCCAGTTCTGGTGCTCATGTGACCATTGCAGGTGCTTTCGGCAGTGGACAGGGGTCATCATGGGCACTCTGACCGGTCTGCAGCTATGCAGCCCCATACACAGCAAGCTGCGATGCACCGTGTGTCCTGACACCTGTCTATCATAGCCAGCATGAACTTTTTCAGCAATTTGAGCTACAGTAAGTCTTCTGTGGGATCATACCAAATGGGCTAGCCTTCACTCCCCATGTGCATCAGTGAGCTTTGGGCGCCCATGACCCTGTCGCCAGTTCATTGGTTGTCCTTCCTTGGACCACTTTTGACCACTGCATATTGACCACTGCATACCGGGGACACCCCACAAGACCTGCCGTTTTGGAGATGCTCTGACCCAGTCATCTAGCCATCACAATTTGGCCCTTGTCAAAGTCACTCAGATCCTTATGCTTGACCATTTTCCCTGCTTCCAACACATCAACTTCAAGAACTGACTGTTCCAATACCCAATTTCCCCATGGGGATGAATAAAGTATTCTGATGCTGATTCTGATTCACTTGCTGCCTAATATATCACACTCCTTGACAGGAACCATTGTAATGAGATACTCAATGTTATTCACTTACCTGTCAGTGGTTTTAATGTTTTGACTGATCTATCTATCTATCTATCTATCTATCTATCTATCTATCTATCTATCTATCTATCTATCTATCTATCTATCTATCTATCTATCTATCTATCTATCTATCTATCTATCTATCTATCTATCTATCTATCTATCTATCTATCTATCTATCTATCTATCTATCTATCTATCTATCTATCTATCTATCTATCTATCTATCTATCTATCTATCTATCTATCTATCTATCTATCTATCTATCTATCTATCTATCTATCTATCTATCTATCTCTCTCTCTCTCTCTCTCTCTCTCTCTCTCTCTCTCTCTCTCTCTCTCTCTCTCTCTCTCTCTCTATCAGTCTGTCTGCCGCCTGTCTGTCTGTCTGTATTATGTATGTCTGTCTGTCGAATGGAAACAGAGTCACAACAAAGACTTAACCGAGCAAGCGTATGACAGAGTACTATATATATATATTTCTTGTGCAGAAAATTATCCCAAAATTGGAACCATGGTCAGAAACGTCTCTGCATGCAAATGTTTGTTTACTCGCTGTGGCCTCATATTTGTCATTCACCACGAGGCGGTTAGCATGAACATTTGAACCAAGGCAGTTACTAACCAGAGAAAGGAAGGGCTGCACATGATGACAAAGCAGCACAGACACTGATGTGACATTGGTGGATCAAATTGCGAATGAACCAACCTCACAATGGGAGAATTCAACTCGTCTGGCTGGCAAAACTGAGCCCATTGGGGAGGCAGAAGCTGGAGGAGCACTTCCTTTTTTCCAAAAACGTGTCCCCCCGCATAATTGCATTCCCACTGTAAAAATACTTTACCTCCAGGAAGTAAGCAGCTAAAAGTCAGGTCAAGGTCTTTAATAACTGATCCAACATGTCCACTATTGAGATATCTTCTTATGGGACTCTATCTTGGGGTTGTATACTCAGTGGAGTATGATGTGTTGAAATTTTGTACAGATCAGGTCTACAGAACTGATTCAACCCTCCGTGACCTTCCCACCTGGACCACTGAGCATGCATAAATATGAGCAAATGGTATGTAAGATGGCAGACAACAGGAACCACCTGAGATTCAGCCTCAGGTCAGAGGGTTGAGTCAGTTCATCTGGACACAACGTTTATTGAGAGAGAAATGATTCATCGCTCATCTAAGTGCATATGAAACCAATCGTTTTCGGTCATTATGCCACTGTATTGGCGACATGGTGGCGCAGTGGTTAGCGCAGTCGCCTCACAGCAAGAAGGTCCTGGCTAGTCCAACCTTGGGGGGGGGGGGGTCATCCCAGGTCGTCCTCTATGTGGAGTTTGCATGTTCTCCCCGTGTCTGCGTGGGTTTCTTCCAGCTGCTCTGGTTTCCTCCCACAGTCCAAAGACATGTAGGTCAGGTGAAAGTTTCAGCCCTGTGATGGCCTGGCGGCCTGTCCAGGGTGTCTCCCCTCCTGCTGCCCAATAACTGATGGGATAGGCTCCAGCATCCTGCGACTCCGACTGGGATAAGCGGCTTGGATAATGGATGGATGGAAGGTCTACAGAACAGAGTCCAACACAATGTCAGTATTATCGCTGCTACAGCTGTTACAAATAGTCAAATGTGAGCCTGTATTGTGCGTCACTGAGAAAGGGGAATGTGTACCTGTGAAGACAGTTTTCTTTGCCCTGGTTGCATTCAGAAATAACATCGTCCCCTCAGGTAATTTAGCTCTGCTCAGGGTCTCATGTGTTGACAGTGATTGGAAATGTAATGAGTGGATGATGAGCTGCCAGGATGAATCTGATTGGTCAGATTAGTATGGGTGAGGATTGAGAAGGTCACTTTGGTAATGATGGATTGTATAATGCAGAGAGTAGTGGAAATAGAGGCAACAAGCTTTGTTTCCAATAACATTGGCTGAAAGGCAAAGTGTGTGTGTGTGTGTGTGTGTCCATTTTTCTGCCTTGCCTGATAGATCTGTGTCTGTTTCTGTGTCATGCACAGAACTATACCATTCTCACTCACATTTCTCTTATTTCCCGCCTCATAATGTTAAAAGATGAAGCTATCATCTCTTTCTTTATGCTGAGGTTTTCTGATTCTTGTTTTCCCACTCCGTTTCCCTATAATATGTATGTTGTTTTAGATTTTTTTTCTCTCATTGTTTTGGGTCGACATGAAACATCTGGGGTCCAGGAATGATGATGTTCAGCATTGTTCCCTTACTTACTGAGTCAGAAGTGAATCCTGCCTGGGGTCTGTGTTGTCACTCCCCCACGAGACCCCCTCGCTCTTTTTAGCATCTTCCTAAAGAGGACATACCTGGTTAGCGATTCTTTATTAAATTTGCTGGACAATTCGTCCTACACAGCACATAATAAAGCAACATTAAACCTGCAGAGGTGTATGTCATTAAATTACCCAGAGGACTTCCCCTGTGTTGGCTGCTCTTGGCCCCTGGGCAGGCCCCGGTTGGGAAGGCCCTTATAATTAATACATCGCTGGCTCAGCCTCCACTCTAATGAATTCTACTGACGGAAAGGGGTGTCCAATATTTATGCAGAAGAAAAGTTGCTTTGCTGGCTCGATGGTCCAAAGCTTGTTGTCTCACAATAAAATATTAATTTTGAGACGTTCCTGTATGTTTGGGAAAGCACAGAGGATTGGCACATGAATCAAAGATGAGAAAATGTGGGTTTCTAAAGAGGCCGCTGAGACAGCCGGTCGAGCTGCAGCCCACAGTAGTGGGACTGGTGTTGTTAGTAAGATGCAGGCCGTGCTGGTGAGTGTTCCGTCAGAGCCGTCTTACATGGCCCTGTGTCATTTCTAAACCACATTAAAAATGTCTCTTTAGAGAAAAGAGAGAGAAAATGTCTTTAGGGAGAATCTGGAGAGAGGAAACGTCTTTTAAATTGTAGTGATTCTAGTGAGAAAACGAGGAAGAGTGTAGTGAGGCAGGGGTGTTTCCATCACCCCAGATGCTGTAAAACCTCCAATGCAGTAGATGTCCGACTTAGCAGACAGATCTGTTCCGACATGCACACCAAGCTGTCATTATGCTCTATGCTGTACAAATATAGGTGTACAGCTTTTACTGTGTGTGTGTGTGTGTGTGCGTACATGCGTGTGTGCATCCTTACCTGACTGCACTGTGTTTTTATGCTTTTGTCACTTTGATGTCTGGTTATTCTTATCATTATTCACATTTTCCGCTTCTGGTGTGGGAAGATGGGGGCACGAATTCATGTTTGCGGCGGCCTCACCCACCGTCCATGCAGTGTCTTTGTCCACGTCTGTGTTTACGTTTTGTCTACGTTTGACGGCTGGGAGAACTTGGCCTGCTGTGTCTTGTGGGCCCAGGGACCATGGCCCTGCCTGGAGCTGCACCCAACGAGGAAACACCGAGGGCAGTCTGACAGGACGTGGAAGCGGGGCAGGCTAGGCTAACTGCTAGCCCATGCAGACCAGCAGTTCCAATAACACCGAGGGCGGTCTGGCGCTGGCCTCGCCTACCGTTGACTGTGTTTTTGGTATCATCTTGTGGAGTGTGGGTTGGTGTGTCGAAGGTGTCTGGCTGGGAGGGCTGGCATTGGATCAGCTGAGGGAGCCTGGTCTGCTGTGCCCGGTGGGCCAAGGGACCATGGCCCTGCCTGGAGCTGCGCCTGATGAGGAAACACTGAAAGCAGTCTGACAGGATGCGGAAGCAGGGCAGGCTAAGCTAACTGCTAGCCCATACAGACTGGCAGTTCCGACAGTCATCCTGGCATTTGTTCTCTTGGACAGTAAATTTGTTTTTTTTTTTTAATATGTTGGATATATGTGTTTTTGTAGTTTTTTGTGGTTTGGATATATGTCTTCTTGTAGTTTGGATGTGTTTTTGTCTTTGTGTTACACTGCTGTAGGCTGGGGGGAAACGATATTTCGTTTCATTTCACGTACGCAAGTGCATGACATGAAATGACTAATAAATAAATATTCCTGAAATTGTAGTGAGACTAGTGAGGAAAAGAGGAAGAGTGTAGTGAGGAAGGGATGTTTCCATCACTGCATATGTTGTAAAACATCCACTGCAGTAGATGTCAGACTTAGCAGACAGATCTGTTCCAACGGGCACACCAAGCTGTCATCGTGCTCTATGCTGTACAAATATAGGTGTAGAGCTTTTATTGTGTGTGTGTGTGCGTCTTGTCCTGACTGCACTGTTTTTATGTTTTTGTCACTTTGATGACTATTTATTCTCATCATTATTCACATATCTCCTCAACCCTCTGGTTTCACCATACAGTTTAACGTCCTTCTTTGTCAGTGTTAAATATTGTCCCCTTATGTCAGTTCCCCCTGCAGCAGTCAGGTGTTGTCGTCAAATTGCAGGGGGATCAGTAGTGAATATTGCCCTGCATCACACATCACACCCACAGCACCAGTTGCAGTAACATCTGCTTCTCCGTGACTCATCCTCATCACCGGTGTATTCCTCATCACAGCAATCACACTGAAACAGTATGGATGATTCACTGGGTAGTGCTGGCGAGCTAAATCCAGGGCCAAGTAAGTTTCATTTGTTTGTGGGGCACTCTGTACAAAAGCCCTTTACAAATCAAGGTGTTAAAGATAGAAGACAGCGTAAGTAAAAGCTAAAGGACCAGGTGCCTAACAGAACATGCCAGACGCGGGGGAAAGCCAATGAAATGAAATCAATCTTTAGACAACTTTCCTGCAGTGGAGGTGTCATGCAGGCTTTGATTGAGAGGCATGCCTCGCTCGGCTGATGTTACAATGGAGGCTAACAAGCATTCTCTCCAAGCTTTACACACAGGCGGCTGATTACATTAGCTGTAATGGAGATGTGTTTTGAAGCACACGGCTCGGGCTGGTACAACTCGTTTCCTCCGCTGGCCAGAGCTCAGTGCGGAGCTGCCCTGCTCCCAGCAGAAAGCCACATGAAACTGCTGTCAAAGTGTCCCCGTGGCCATCAGGGAAATGTGATAAAGGGCCGGCAGGACAGAAAAGCCAAGGAACAGTATATCCAGCACTCCAAGGGGAGGGTGGGGGTCAGCACGTTGTTATTTGCCTACATTTTCCAAAACAAAGGCTATCTTCATCATGATGCCTGGCGAAAGGCGCTTCACAGGGATATGAGGAGACATGGAGTACCTCTACATCATGCAAACTGCCATTCAGTTGCCCCGTATCCATATCTCACACACGTTCATAGAAACATGCAGGGATGTAGTGGCTTGTTGTCAAGCGATTGTGTCTTGAGATGAGCTACCAAGTCTGATGGGTGAGGCGTGCGTGTGCATCATACTGATGCTCCTCAAGACTGTCTGTCTGAGCTGAGAGCTATTCCTCCCAGGTATCCCAGGTAACGCTATCCCTCCCAGGAAATGCTATTCCTCCCAGGTATCCCAGCCACAACCCACCCACCCCTATGTCACTTCCTGTCAGAGTAACAAATGGCTCGATGATAGCCATCATCTATAACCACATTGGTCGGGGGACATCTGTTTATCTAGCCAATCAATGCTCGGTGGACACAGAAGGCAGAGCTTATCTGATGATTGGTCGGCTTTTGACAACATGTGATATGGTAGTTATACATGGCAGTTTGATTAATACAAAAATAGAAGCTCATGATATACGAGGAAGCCACATCAGTTTACACGAGAGGGGTTATGTTACCACCTGGTGAATGCCGTTGTATATTACGTACATAGACCCACCTGTACATTAGTAAGCGTGCATGTGTCTGCACATGCGTCTGAGCAAGTTGGGTTTCTCTTTCTTTCTTTCTTTTCTTTTTTTTTTGGATTTTCCCTCATTTTCTCCCCAATTGTATCCGGCCAATTACCCCACTCTTCCGAGCCGGCCCGGTCGCTGCTCCACCCCCTCTGCCGATCCGGGGAGGGCTGCAGACTACCACATGTCTCCTCCGACACATGTGGAGTCACCAGCTCCACTTCTTTTCACCTGGCAGTGAGGAGTTTCGCCAGGGGGACGTAGCGCGTGAGAGGCTCATGCTAATCCCCCCAGTTCCCCCTCTCACGCCCGAACAGGTGCCCCGACCAACCAGAGGAGGCGCTAGTGCAGCGACCAGGACACACACCCACATCCAGCTTCCCACCCGCAGACACAGCCAATTGTGTCTGTAGGGACGGCCGACCAAGCCGGAGGTAACACGGGGATTCGAACCGGCAACCCCCGTGTTGGTAGGCAACGGTATAGACCGCCACGCCACCTGGACGCCCAGCAAGTTCTTCTTATGTGTATGTGTCACATAGCACAAAGGACCAGCTCAGCTGGTGACATTTAATTGCAAAGCCTTCTGCGATATGAGAACCCGCAGCAAGATGAACCAGGCCCATGAATATGCTCCACCAGATGAGCGACCCTGAGGACAGCCTGTTGGCCGAAGATAAAGCTGTGTAAACTGTCTTGTTGTGTTCTGTATCAGCGCTAGCGAGCCTCTTCCTGACACTGAGATGCTATTTATACACAGCCACCCTCAATGTATAGCCGCGGGCGCTTCTTATAATAACGCCCTATCGTATTTATCCGTAGGCCAAACTTACATGAAGCCCCATTAAATGTACAAACCGGCACGGTGCTGGTGGTTATGCTTTTATTGTGCCTTTTCTTAAGATATGTTATTGTAATTAGGAGCCGTCCTCTCCCCCGACAGTGTTGAGATCATAACAACATGTTTATGCCTACGGACACTTACGAATATGATGTGTGGTTTCCCCGAGGCTGCATTGGACACTTGTTATTGTTCCCAATGGCCACACTTTATTAATATGCTTCTCATCCTTTTTTGTTTCTGTGTGTGTGTGTGTGTGTGTGTGTGTGTGTGTGTGTGTGTGTGTGTGTGTGTGTGTATGTGTGTGTATGTGTGTGTGTGTGCGTGTGCATGTGCGTGTGTTTGCACGTGCAGCTCCAGAGACTGAAGCGCTCCCTGTCTTTCAAGACCCTCATGCGCAGTAAGAGCGTGGAGAACTTCTTCCAGAGGTCTTACAGCGATGCTCGGCTGCCCCCAGATTTCATCACAGACCCGCCCCCGCCCTCTCCACCCTTGACGCCCGGCTCTCCTCTCGGCACGGACTGCTCGCCGTCTATTTCCCCGTCCCTCAGCCCCAACCCCTCCATCTGCTCGCACTCCCCCTCGCTCAGCCCCTCGGCCTCGCTGCCCGGCAAGACTCCCAGGCCACAGGTCACCCACTACTTCCAGGAGCATGTCTTCCGCAAGCCCACCAACTGCCAGCACTGCAAGCACATGATAGTGGGTAAGGAGTCTACATGCAGCCCTCTGGGACAGTTTAGACAGACAGAAGGGAGGAAAAAAGCCGCTCGAGTTATTTTACGTTGGAACCAATACCAAACTAACTTCATATGCTAAAGGTACGCACAACTGTTAGGGCCAGTCTTTCAGACTCAAACCTGTAGTCTCCGAAACACAGATCCCGACACATACAATACATGATCTAACCCACAACCCATTCAAAGTCCATCCTTGTGGAGAATGTTCTTCCCACGTCTTTCCCTCGGTAGGGGATGGACTTCACAAAACCCGAAGACAGAAAATGCAAAGATGCAATTGAGATTGGGGCGTCCGGGTAGCGTGGCGGTCTATTCCGTTGCCTATCAACACGGGGATCGCCGGTTCGAATCCCCGTGTTACCTCCGGCTTGGTCGGGCGTCCCTACAGACACAATTGGCCGTGTCTACGGGTGAGAAGCCGGATGTGGGTATGTGTCCTGGTCGCTGCACTAGCGCCTCTTATGGTCGGTCGGGGCGTCTGTTCGCGGGGGAGGGGGTACTGGGGGGGAATAGCGTGACCCTCCCACGCGCTACGTCCCCCTGGCGAAATCCCTCACTGCCAGGTGAAAAGAAGCGGCTGGCGACTCCACGTGTATCGGAGGAGATAGGTAACACTTTAGTACGGGGAACGTAGTCACCATTAATTAGGTGCTTATTAGCATGCAAATTAGCAACATATTGGCTCTTAATTGGTCAGTTTTATTTACTCATTAATGCCTTATTCTGCATGGCCTTATTATATAACCAGTAAGCCATTAACTATGAGTTTTCCCTCTATAACCTCAGAATTATTGCTTATTAGTAGTACCATCTCAATATGCTTTGCTTAGTATGGACTTTATAAGGTGGTAGTACCACAAGAAGAGTTATTCTCCCTTACTAACACTTAATGAATATGGTCTGTTCTTACATAACAAAACACAAAACTACAAGTGTTAATAGTGTTAAATTACTGTAAATTAAGTTTTTGTTACTTAGAATATGTTCCCCATACTAAAGTGACATCTTGATCATTACTAATTCACTAGTAATTAAGCTTTTTTATGTTCCCCATACTAAAGTGTTACCAGGAGATATGTGGTAGTCTGCAGCCCTCCCCCGGATCGGCAGAGGGGGTGGAGCAGCGACCGGGACGCCTCTGAAGAGTGGGGTAATTGGCCGGATACAATTGGGGAGAAAAAGGGAGGGAAAAAAACCAAAACCATTTGAGATTCACTGTATGTACTGCAGTAAGTAAAACTACGGGTCATTTCGCGCAGCTGTTTGTAGTGTTAGTGGGCTACCAGTTCCACACATTGTTGTATGGTAATATTTATTTGTGTCTGTCAACCCAAGAGATTTCTTTTTCTTTCTTTTTTATGAAGGTCAAGACAGGAATACATCCATCACGTTTACAAATGGGCTTGCCATTAGTTTTCAGCGGGCAACGCATCCTTGATATTTTATGGTGGGCGGATTAGCATTCATGGATGGTACACGTCTATTCTCAGTCCTTGTTGCTTGTTTGTTCCGGTGCCATACTTCTACTGCCGATTAAAACATTAATGTTTCACACAAAGGGACAAGAATTCATATTAATGTCAAACACCTACAGGTATACATATATATATATGATTCTAGATGCTGTGCATGCATTGCATTTAATCCTGGCTTTTCCCAATCTCTCACCAAATGCTAAGTCCCTGTTTACCACACTCTCCTTACTCAGTGTCTTTTGTTACCTATTAAATACTGGGGGAAAAAAACTTATTTTTTTATGGAGAGAACACTATCTATTAAGACGAACAAACATGCAATGTGACAGTACGCTATCATAAATTACCATAAACAGAGGAGAAAAATATGTGTAAGCTCAAGCAGATAACATGCATACTTAACATCAGTGCAGGGTCTGAGATGACAAGGTAGTTAACACCGTCGTCGACTTGTGTTTGTGTTTACATCCTTGATCCGTTCTGCAGCTTGTGTGGAGGCCATATACCAGTCCAGTACAGTACAACCCACTTCATCTCTGCAAAATCTGCTTCCTGTTTACGGATTCCTTCCACCTTTGGTCTTGCACCACCATTTTATTTTGTATGCATCACGTTTTTTTTCTTTGTTTTTGTCACTCTAACGAACCATCTCATTTTAATTGTACTCCCACATCCCCATCACCACTGCACAAGCCTCCACACTTCTTCCTTGTTAAGCTGGTGAAGGAGCCACATTTTTTTTCTTGATGAAAATAATGGGAGTGTCTGCTTCAACACTTTTCCATTGGTTGTTTGTGTCTGTCAACCTTCAGTCGAGGATGGATGGATGGACTTAGTCGTGTTTCCTTCAAAGACAAAGGCTATGCTTAAGCTATAACAGAACAAAAAAAAAAACCCAAAACAAAACATCACAACACCTGCTGCCGTTTTTCTCTGAGATTTCTGTAAGAGAGAGAGAGAGAGAGAGAGAGAGAGAGAGAGAGAGAGAGAGAGAGAGAGAGAGAGAGAGAGAGAGAGAGAGAGAGAGAGAGAGAGAGAGAGAGAGAGAGAGAGAGAGAGAGAGAGAGAGAGAGAGAGAGAGAGAGAGAGAGAGAGAATATTTTGGCGAGTTAAAACCAAATAAGTCATGAAATACCCCCAGCTGCTTTTCCAATCTCCTCTTCCACGTTTCGGAAGGAGAGGCCGAGCTGTTGATTATGAAGCCACAAGCAATAGCTCTGCTAGCGGTGCAGCGGCATAAAACTGGGACAGCACTTAATTTAAATCTCCACTTGAGACGAGAGACACTCACCAATAAGACCCAAGTTCACTGTTGTTTATTAGCACTTCTTTTTTTTGCAGCTGTGCCAGATCCCTTTACCCTTTCATTTACCCTGCTTTGCAGTCTGTGTCACTAACCGCTAACTTTCTGCTACTCTGATCCGCCCGTCTCCGGCCCTCTCCGCAGGTAACTCCAAACAAGCCCTGCGCTGCAGAACCTGCAAGCTGGCCGCTCACCTCTGGTGCACCTCGGAGCTGTCCCAGCTGCCCTGTCATGGGAAGGTGGGTGTCAAACTAGCGGAATCTGATATCACCGTGGTGGTGTTGTTCCCACGACATCATAATTAACGTCACTCCAGGACCATCATTGCAACGGACCAATCACATTGTTGTGATGCCATGCCTTAGTGACATAGGGGAAAAGACTGGAAATATACCAAAGCTAACCTAACCCTAACCTTTGCTCTAATTAACCGATAGCTTAAAACCAAATCCCACAACACTCCCCCCCCCCGAGTGATTGGTCAGTTGTAATGATGGTCCTGGAGCAAAATTAATTACGATGTCGAAGGAACACCACCAACCTGACGATCAGATCAAGCTACCGTCATGCTACTATAGTGACCCCTGACACATTCCAAGGTTTGTCTAAAATTTTCAAATGAGTTCAGTAAGTTCCACATTTATTGACAAGACAGCCAAATAAGTTGTGCACACTAGGAATTCAACTTAAGACTTAAGGACACAAAGACATGAACATCATGTTTTAAGATATGGGCGGGGGGGGACCCCAAACAAACAAAGACCTCTAGCTTCATCAGAAAAAGTGTCAGTGTACCTACTAGTATGAGCTGATTGGGATTTTTTTTTATTCTGTGCGAAAAAGTGAAAACTAGCAGTATCTGCATAGTGGTAATCTACAGTATTTTCAGTTTGTTTTTGTATCTGTGGCATATACTTATTTGTAGGAGATACACTGTATGGACAAACGTATTGGGACACTTGCCCATTACACCTACAGGAGCTTTTACGACATCCCATTCTAAATCCATAATCATTAATATGGAGTTGCCCCCCCCTTTGTAGCTATAACAACTTCCACTCTTCTGGGAAGGCTTTCCACAAGAGTTTGGAGTGTCTGTGGGAATTTTTGCCCATTCATCCAGAAGAGCATTTATGAGGTCAGGCCCTGATGTTGGATAAGAAGACCTGGCTCGCAATCTCCGTTTCTTGTTCATCCCAAACGTGTTTGAAGGGGTTGAGGTCAGTCAAGTTCTTACACACCAAACTCACCCAACCATGTCATAATGGACCTTGCTTTGTGCACTGGGGCACAGTCATGCTGGAACAGAAAATGGGTCTCCCCAAACTGTTCCCACAAAGTTGGAAGCATAGAATTGTCCAAAATGTCTTGGTATGCTGAAGCATTAAGATTTCCCTTCACTGGAACTAAGGGGCCTAGTCCAACCCCTGAAAAACAACCCCATACCATTATCCCTCCTCCACCAAACTTTACAGTTGGCAAAATGCATTCAGGCAGGTAACGTTCTCCTGGCATCCACCAAACCCAGACTCGTCCATCAAACTGCCAGACAGAGAAGCATGATTCGTCACTCCACAGAACACGTTTCCACTGCTCTAGAGTCCAGTGGCAACGTGCTTTACATCACTCCATCCGACACGTGGGATTGTGCTTGGTGATGTACGGCTTGCATGCAGCTGCTCGGCCATGGAAACCCATTCCATGAAGCTCCCAGTGCACAGTTTTTGTGCTGATGTTAATGCCAGAGGAAGTTTGGAACTCTGCAGTTATTGAGTCAACAGAGCATTGGCGACTTTTACGCACTATGCGCCTCAGCACTCATTGACCCCGCTGTGTGACTTTACATGGTCTGCCACTTCGTGGCTGAGTTGCTGTTGTTCCTAAACACTTCCACTTTTCAATAATACCACTTACAGTTGACTGTGGAATATCTAGCAGGGAAGAAATTTCACGAACTGACTTGTTGCAAAGGTGTCAACCTATGACAGCACCACGCTTGAATGAATTGAGCTCTTCAGAACGACCCATTCTTTCAGAAATGTTTGTAAATGCAGACTGCACTGCTAGCTGCTGGATTTTATACACCTGTGGCAATTGGTCTGAATGAAACACCTGAATTCAATGATTAAGAGGTGTGCCCCAATACTTTTTTCCATATAGTGTATATTGCAGTGATGAGAAGACAAACAAAAAAATAATACATACGAAATGAAAATGACCTACGTATGAGGTTTTAGTAGTGGTTTCTATTTCAACTCAATGTACAATACACAAGGATCACACAAATAATATCATGGGTGGCACGGTGGCCCAGTGGTTAGCACTGTTGCCTCACATCAAGAAGGTCCTGGGTTCGAACCCCAGGCTGTCCCAGGTCCTTTCTGTGTGGAGTTTGCATGTTCTCCCCGTGTCTGCATGGGTTTCCACCGGGTACTCCGGTTTCCTCCCACCATCAAAAAGACATGCAAGTTAGGGTTAATACTCCTGCCCTGTGCCCCTGAGCAAGGCAATGGAAAGAAGAACTGGAGTTCTTTCTTTAGATACTAACTGTATGTAACTGTACTAATCTTTATATTAATATATTAATATATAATGTACTCATTATGTAACATTATTACAATATTCAGATTTGTATGTTAAGAATTGTTAGTGGGTCTTGAAGTCATGTCTTTGAAATATCATGCTGTCAAAATGTCATGTCAATTCAGTATAAAGTGGATTTTTATGCTGATGTGACCTTTCACTCCTTTTCATTAATAACACGAGCTGTGTTCACGAGTGTAAATGCATCTATACATATATCAAACTGAAAATTACCAAGATAAACTTTTAAGATCTGGAAACATTTCATAAGAAATGTGTCTTAATTATATACAAATTGTTGAACTGGCATGGTGATGACTGGCTGTGTAGCACACAGCCACACACACAAACACACACATTCACACATTTATTTCTGTTGGGAGCGAATGAGGCAGAGGGTATTAGCATGCAGTAAGTAGCAAGACCTTCAGAAAGCAACTCAGAAACATTTCAAGAATGGCTGATTGTAAAAGTGTAAGGGGCAGGAGGGCACAAAGGACACCAGTAGTAAATAATTGGCGATGCAAAACCTGTATTTTTTAATGAATCATAGCAACCAGTCCTCAAGGCCTCCCTGTCCTGCGGGTTTTCATTGTAACCCTGCATATGTAGGCCTGCTTGTACCAACCAGTCATTATCATGGAAGAAAGAAACAGAAACACTTTGTCATTTCATTCCATGCACTTGCGCACAAGAAATGAAATGAAACATCATTTCCCTCAGCCCACAGCAGTGCAACACAACGACAAAAACACATATTCAAACTACAAGAGCACATATATCCAAACTAACACAAATATCTAAACTATATATATATATATATATATATGTATATATATATATATATATATATATATATATATATATCACTGTCCAGGAGAACGTATGCCAGTCAGGATGACTGTTGGAACTGCCAGTCTGCATGGGCTAGCAGTTAGCTTAGCCTGCTCCACTTCCGCGTCCTGTCAGACCTCCCTCAGTGTTTCCACTTCGGGTACAGCGCTGGTCAGGACCATGGTCCTTGGGCCCACAGGATGCAGTAGACCAAGCTCCCTCAGCTGATCCAATGCTAGCTCTCCCAGCCAGGCACCTTCGACGCACCTCCCCACACTCCACAAGACGACACTAAAAACACAGTCAAGGCTAGGTGAGGCCACCGCCAGACTGCCCTCGGTGTTATCGGAACTGCCGGTCTGCATGGGCTAGCAGTTAGCTTAGCCTGCCCGGCTTCCATGTCCTGTCAGACTGCCCTCGGTGTTTCCTCTTCGGGCACAGCTGCAGGCAGGGCCGTGGTCGCTGGGCCCACAGAACAAAGCAGACCAAGCTCTCCCAGCCGATCCAGCGCCAACTCTCCCAGCCATCAAATAAAGACACAACTTAGATGTGGACAATGACGTTGTATGGACGGTACTAGGTGAGGCCGTAAGCATGAATTCGCACTGCCATCTTCCAAAACTGGTACTGGGTGAGGACGCTGCAAACCTGAATTTGCCCTGCCATCTTCTCGCAGCAGAAATGGTGCTTAATCATTTCGGTGGGCCAAATCTGGCATACTTACATAAGTGCTGATTGGCTGAGTAAGTGAAAGCAGGCCTATGTATGTAGGGTTACAACGTAAGCCTGCAGGACAGGGGGGTCTTGAGGACTGGATTGGGATAACCGTGATACCTCCACCGAAAAGCTGATTGCACTTATTGCAGTGTGAAAAATGCAAAGGTGTCCATGTCTGTCTATGAGCCAGGGTGTGTGCACAAGTGAGCGTGCCGTGATAACGTGCATCTTATCTGGGCCACTGCAGATTGTCAAGGTGAATTAATGGTTTAAAATTAGCAGCAACGAAAGACAGCAGGGATGCTTGAAGGCTTCATTCTTTTCCTTTTCATTTCTCTTCTTTTTTTTTTTTTGAGCTAGCAGCTGTTTCATTAATATTGATGTAATTTAATTCATGTCCGAAATTGACTAAAAAGAGATGGTCTCCCACCAGCTCGTTTTAGTCTGTATTCAAGGAATAATGGAAATGGTAAATAATTATCGTTTCACCACTTCTCCATTAGTCGGGGGCGTTCAAGCGGAACTTCAGTTCGCCCGTGCTCGTTAATGACCAACTGGCTGTCGTCAAGGAAGTCCAGCCCAGCCAAGGTGAGTGTAGCAAGTATTGTGCGTGTGTGTGTGTGTGTGTGTGTGGGGGGGGGGTTGCATATTGGCTTTTGTGTGAGTGTGCTTACCAAGTAGACTGTGCCCAAGTCATTGTGTGTGCACATACTGGTTTGTGCATGTGCACTGTCTTTGAGTCTTTGTGTTTAAATTGTTCATGCATACTTCCTTTATTCATCTTCATCTATACATACAAACATGCATGTCTGCACCTGTGTGTTTGTATGTGTTAAGCTATGTTTTCTGAGCGGGCAAATTTTTCTTTTCTTTTTTTTGCTATACCTTGAATATGACTGAATGGTAGCATGGTGGTGCAGTGGTTAGCGCGGTCGCCTCACAGCAAGAAGGTCCTGGGTTTGAGCCCTGGGATAGTCCAACCTTGGGGGTTGTCCGGGTCATCCTCTGTGTGGAGTTTGTGTGTTCTCTCTGTGTCTATGTGGGTTTCCTCCAGGAGCTCTGGTTTCCTCCCACAGTCCAAATACATGTAGGTCAGGTGAATTGGCTGTACTAAATTGTGTGTGTGTGTGTGTGTGTGTGTGTGTGTGTGTGTGTGTGTGTGTGTGTGTGTGTGTGTGTGTGTGTGTGTGTGTGTGTGTGTGTGTGTGTGTGTGTGTGTGTGTGTGTGTGTGTGTGTGTGTGTGTGTGTGTGTGTGTGTGATTTTTTTCTTTACATACTTCTCAATTAATGATTGTTTGTGCCTCTTGTTGTCTATAGCACCACAATCAAAGTCAATTAAACTATCGCCATTACTGCTCCAAAGCTAGCTGGGCCTCTGCCAGACCCATAAGTCTACAACCTCTAAAACACACACACACACACACACACACACACACACACACACACACACACACACACACACACACACACACACACACACACACACACACACACACACAATATCCTGTTATGATTATGCTAATAGATGGATTTGTGAAAGATTAAAGTTGGGATTTAGGAGGAGTTAATTTCAGTTAAATTTATATCAAGGAACAGTGATGTCAGACTAGGCAGTTATATCCTAAAGATGTGTATCATGGGACAGGAAATTATTCTTGCTAAAAAATGTGGATCATAATCTCCTTGTTTCAGAACGGCTGATACAGCTGGAATGAAGCTGATACTAACATAAATCACTTCCAGTGCATCAGCAGACGGGCTGTCCACGCTCAACATGATGCCCATGAAATTGCAAGAGGGACAAGTCTGATTTGAGACTACTGTTTTAAATATTCCTCCTCTTCGTAGAAACCCCCCTTTTTAAAGTGAACTCTGGTGCACCGTGCCTTTCACTCAGGGGCACAAATGAGCTTTGTCCCATTCTGCTACTCTTTGGCTTTCATATGAAACTCCGCAAGTCGGTGTAGCTGCAGTTTATGCACACACCCATGCAGTGCACCACCCCAGAAAACATCTTTCTCCTCTTTATTCAGCCGGCTGTGAAGTAAAGCAGGCTTGTAGGAGGGCAAACCCAACTTCCAACTCCAGAGACCTCCAGACAGCATGCAACATATTGCAAGTCTGCAGCAAACCTCAGACCGCGCAGTCACGGCGTTGAGGGCGTTCCTGCAGGAATTAATCTCTTTGTCCCCCTCCTTACCTCGCTTTACTGTGCTGAGACTACATGGATACCCCTGCTTTTAATACTAGAAAGATATTTCTTTGAAAATTTTAAAAAAAAACATCTAAGTTTTTAATGTCACTTTCATTTTTGGACATTGTCCACGCACAGATCTTAAGTGGGCCATTCCAGTCCAGGCTGACGGTGTCACAGCAGGTTATATTTAGACCCTCCACAATGACATGGTGGTCATAGTGTGCAGATGAAGGTAGTCCTTCATCTAAATGTATAGAAATGCATATGTGCTACTGTGTGTGTGTGTGCGTGCACGCGCGTGTGGTATTGGTGGTCAATGTGAAGAGCAGCTTCTTCGTGTGTGTGTGTTTATTTGTCTTTGTGTTCCTGGGCTGTGCATACACTCATGTGCTCAACATAAGTGCTCATGTGTATGTGTACACATGTTCTTCCCATGTGTGTGTGTTCACATGTTCTTCCCATGTGTGTGTGTGTGTGTGTTCACAGAAGCTGGGCGGGCACGTGTAGACCCCGTGTATGCCGCCTTACGCTACGGGACGTCACTGGCACAGATGAGCCGCTCCAGTTTCGGCAGTGTGTCAGAGTCACCCACCCGCAGCCTGGTACGACACCACCCTCCAGCCTGGGACGGGGGAGGTCCCGTATGATAATATCCCAAACCCGCATGCATACATTACTGACCAGCATACAAACCCTATGTGACGAAGTTCTTCCTTACTTATGGTGTGGAAAAATGGCATGGAAGTGCTGTGTTTTTACAGATCATATGAAATCAACACACGTCCACCATCGAAATAGGGACGGTTGGCGTCCGGGTAGCGTAGCAGTCTATTCCGTTGCCTACCAACACGGGGATCGCTGGTTTGAATCCCTGTGTTACCTCCGGCTTGGTCGGGCGTCTCTACGGACACAATTGGCCGTGTCTGCGGGTGGGAAGCCGGATGTGGGTATGTGTCCTAATCACTGCACTAGCGCCTCCTCTGGTCAGTCGGGGTGCCTGTGTCGGGGGGGGGGGGACTGGGGGGAATAGCGTGATCCTCTCACGCACTACGCCCCCTGGTTAAACTCCTCACTGACAGGTGAAAAGATGCGGCTGGCGACTCCACATGTATCGGAGGAGGCGTGTGGTAGTCTGCAGCCCTCCCCAGGTTGGCAGAGGGGGTGGAGCAGCGACCGGGACGGCTCGGTAGAGCGGGGTAATGTACCGGATACAATTGGAGAGGAAAAAAAGGGGGGGGGCAGAAATTGCATTGGCAGGGTTGTGTAGCGCAGAGAGAACCACCGAGTTTTAACTCCCACTCCAAGTTTTATCCTCCTTGACTTCCCCTGCTAACAACTTGTCCCCCTCACAGTGTCTTGTTTCCTCTTTATTCCCTTCTTTCTCAAGGGGGAGGGAGGTGAGGAGAGGGAGCAGAGACAGTGCAGTATAGAGGAAGAAATAACTGCAGAGACAGGGGGTAAACACTGTTGTGCATCCGTGTCTTCCTGGTATACGTGTTTGTGTTTGTGAACATGTACATCCGTGCTTCGGTGCGTGTTTCTTCTAAGTGTGTACTGCATCATGTCACCTTTGCAGATGTGCATGCATACTGTGTACGTGCAGGTGGGACCGACTGCATGCAGCTGTGCTGATTTACCATGCATGCACGGGTGCACATGCTCATCGTGTGTGACTGACACCTTTCTCTCCAAAAGTTCTCCCCCTGCTGTCAGATGCCTCCGTCCCAGAGGGCGGGGCAGCCGTGGAGGAGGAAGACGGGATTAGTGGGCAAACGCAGACCCCCGTGGAGGAAAGTGTTGTGAAGGTACTGATCCCTTCCATGGTATATTTTTAGCCTGTTTGGATTTTTTTCCCAAGAGAGTTTGTATGGATCAGTCACCTCCTGCCCTGCCTCTCTGTCTTAGGTGCCCAAGCATATCGAGGTGCGTTCCATCCACACCTATGTGGCCCTCTACAGGTTCTTACCCCAGGAGCAGAATGACCTTGAACTACAGTGAGTAAAACACATAAGAGACTGCATACAAGTGTGTGTGTGTGTGTGTGTGTGTGTGTGTGTGTATGTGTGTGTTGTGTGTGTGTGTTGTTTGTGTGTCTCTGTGGTTGTGCACATGTGTGGATTTGTGTGCTTGTCCTATTTGTGTGTGTGTGTGTGTGTGTGTGTGTGTGTGTGTGTGTGTGTGTGTGTGTGTGTGTGTGTGTGTCTGTCTGTGGTGTGGACTGGTATCATTGGTGGGCATGGCATTGGGAAAGTCAATGCAAATGGACTGCGCCTCCTAAGCCTCTGTGCTGAGCATGGCTTGACCATCACAAACACCCTCTTCCAATTAAAAAATAAGCACAAAACATCCTGGATGCACCCACGCTCCAAACATTGGCACCTCTTGGACTACATCATTGTGAGATGCGTTGATATAAAAGACGTCTTACTCACTCACTCATCTTACTCACTCATGCAATGAGAGGTGCTGAGTGCTGGACAGATCACTGGCTCATCATGACCAGGCTCCAGGTGGAGGTACGCCTTGCTGTTCGTCTCCAAAGGTCAGGAAAGAAGAGGCTTGACTGTAACCGGCTAGAAAAGGTTGAGGTCCAGAACAATCTCCGCCTGCCTCTGGCTGAAAACCTGGAAGACATTGAGCTTCTCTTGAGCACAGATGATTCCATTGACAGGAAATGGTCTTCCGTGAGCTCCAGACTCTACAAGGCAGCATCCCAATCCATCGGTTACAAGAGCAGAAAGCACCAGGACTGGTTCAATGACAACACAGGCACAATAACTTCCATACTCAAAGGCATGCATAAAGCATACAGTGCTGTCCTCAACATTCCCACATCAGCTACACTCCGGCAACAATGGCAAGCATCCAGGAGAGAGGTGCAGTCAAAATTGCGTGCCCTGCAGAATGAGTGGTGGATATCGATGGCAAATGAAATACAAACCCATGCAAATAGAAATGATATGCACAACTTTTATGATGCAGTGAAAACCATCTACGGCCCAAGAAACTGCTCTGTCTCCCCCCTGAAGTCTGATGATGGTACCACCCTCATAAAGGATCAGAAACTCATCACAAAAAGATGGGCAGAACATTTTTAGACTCTTTTGAACCAGCCCTCCCTAACAGATCCCTCAATCTTGGATGAACTACCTGTCCGCCCCACCATCCAAGACCTTGACCTTCCACCAACCTTTGAAGAGGTTCATTGTGCAGTTAGGTCGCTAAAAAATAACAAGACCCCTGGCCCTGACAGTATCCCTGAAGATATTTTTTAACAGGGAGGCTACCTCTGCACCCATGCACTTTTCTTGTTCATCTCACACATATGGAAGAATGAAACTGTCCCTCAGCAGTGGAGGGATGCTAACATAATCTCCATATATAAAGGCAAAGGAGACAAGTCCCTCTGTGGCAACAGCAGTGGCATTTCACTACTGGCTGTTGCTGGAAAAGTCCTGGCCAAACTCATGCTACACAGGCTGGTAAAAAACATCTCAGAGGAGCTGTTGCCTGAGTCCCAGTGTGGGTTCAGGAGGAATAGGAGTGCTGTGGACATGGTGTTCACAGCACGGTAACTCCAGGAGAAGTGTAGGGAGCAACACCAGAACCTCTTCACAGCCTTCATCGACCTGTCAAAGGCTTTTGACACAGTCAACAGGAACATCCTATGGAACATCCTCCTGAAGTTTGGCTGCCCACGAAAGTTTGTCAAGATCATTCAAAGATTTCATGTGGGGTTGATGGCACGTGTGACCATTGGAGGAGGCCAGGAATCCGAGCCCTTCAGGGTGTGCACCGGGGTACGTCAGGGGTGCATCCTTGCTCCAGTTCTCTTTAACATATTCCTCCTGTGTGTGACATTGCTGCTCCACAAGGAAATCAGGAAGGACAGTGGGGTTACTGTGGACTTCAGACTAGATGGAAACCTATTTAACATCCGTAGGCTCCAAGCGGTCACAAAAATGACATCTGAGCAGATCATCGAGTTACAGTATGCAGATGATTGTGCAGTTGTGGCCCACACATCCGAGGCACCACAAGCTACCCTTGCAGCTGCTGCAAGGGTGTATGGTAGGCTGGGGCTCTCTATAAATGTGGCAAAGACTGAAGTAGTATGCCAGTGGGCATCTACTCCTCCATCTCATTCAGCAACCTTCATCATCTCCGACAAACCACTTGCAACAGTGGAATCCTTCAAATACCTGGGCAGCTTCCTCTCTGACAACTGCAACATCGACAGGGAGATACAAAACCGGATTAAACAGGCATCATCCTCTTTTGGCAGACTTAGGAGAGGGGTCTTTCAAAACAAAGACCTCAACCTCCACACCAAAATATCTCTCTACTTGGCAGTTGTCATCACGACTCTCCTCTGCAGCCGTGAGGCATGGACCCTGCACAGACGCCACCTCAAGATGCTTGAGGCCTTCCACATCAGATGCCTAAAATGCGTCCTGAGGATAACCTGGCATGACTGAGTGCCCCATACTGAAATACTCTGCAAGACCAACTACATCAGCATGGAGGCTCCCGTCACCCAGCACCAACTTTGATGCTTGGTCACGTCATCAGGATGCCAAAGGAGCGCTTACCCCATAAAGTGCTGTATGGCCAGCGACATCTTGGCCGCCGCTTGGCAGGGGGCCAGAAAAACGGTACAAAGACCAACTGAAGACCATCATAAAAAAGTGCGGCCTGAACCCGAGCCAGCTGGAGGACACTGCCGCCCAACGCTCCATCTGGCGGCAGCTCTGTCAACAAGGAGTGCAAAAGCTCGAGATGGACCGCGGTGATCGACGGACCAGGACACGTCTGAAGAGACATGAAGCCAGTACCACACCTACACCCCCAGTCAGTGGTTTCCCTGTTCTGTCTGTGGCACACAGTGTTGATCGCGGATTGGGCTTTACAGCCATAAGAAAGACTCACAAGTGACAGCGGCAGGACTGTCATCATCGGACACGACGGACAAACTAAAGCTGTCTGTCTGTGCACACCTGTGTGTTTTTGTGTCCATGTCCTATGTGTCTATATTTGTGTGTATTTGTTTGTGTGTGTGTTTGTTTTGTGTGCATGTCCTATGTGTGTGTGTATGTGTGTGTGTGTGTGTGTGTGTGTGTGTGTGTGTGTGTGTGTGTGTGTGTGTGTGTGTGCACCTTTGTGTTTTTGTGTGCATTCCCTGTGTCTATATTTGTGTGTCATGTTTGCATGTCTCTGTGGGTTGTGCACACCTGTGTGTGTATGTGTGTGTGTGTGTGTGTGTACACTGGCATGTATTTGTGTGCATTTATGTGTGTATTTTTAAGCTTGGTTTCGCAGAAAATAAAAAAGGTCCCCACCATCTGCAGAGGACAGTGTCGGGGTGCCCTTAAGGACACCTAATTATAAACTCTAAGCCCGTCACTGTCTGCACAGAGCTGGCTGGCAAAGCTGCACTCCAGCAGGGATGAGGATAGAGATTTAAACAACACGATATAGTGCGAGAGACATATGGAGAGACATGAGTGAGAGAGCAGTGTGAGGGACTTAAAGAGAAGGAAAAGGAGAGACAAGGAGCAAATATGGAAGTGCAAAGGAAACCCGAGGGACAGCGAAAGAAAGATGTGTGTGTGTGTGAGTGTGTGTGTGTGTGTGTGTGTGTGTGAGAGAGAGAGAGAGAGAGAGAAGAGAGAGAGAGAGAGAGAGAGAGAGAGAGAGAGGAGAGAGAGAGATGAGAGAGAGAGAGAGGAGAGAGAGAGAGAGAGAAAGAGAGAAAGAGAGAAAGAGAGAGAGAGATGATCATATAGGGCAGTAGTGAGAACAGATACCCAGGAGATGCCACATACAGAACTCGTTCAACTGGGACAGCAGCTTCTCCCTGTGTATCTAGGACATTCTGTAGCACCCTGGGTGGAAGACATACGTTATGTGGATAAAAGTTATTAAGGCTCAACATAAAACCAGTTGTGTGGTTTTCCCAAGCTGACCAGATTGACCCGCAGATCAGGTCACACACTTTACATACAGTGTGCAAGTGGTGCATTTAACAGACATCAGGATTTTGATGTGACTTGGCTTTGTGATGGTCATCACAATTATCCGCTGTGGTTTGATAATGTAATCGTTGTGTGTGTGTGTGTGTGTGTGTGGTGTGTGTGTGTGTGTGTGTGTCTATTTCTCTCTCTCTCTCTCTCTCTCTCTCTCTCTCTCTCTCTCTCCTCTCTCTCTCTCTCTCTCTCTCCTCTCTCTCTCTCTCTCTCTCTCTCTCTCTCTCTCTCTCTCTCTCTCTCTCTCTCTCTCGCTTTCGCTCTATTGCTTTCGCTCTATTTTACACACACCACACACCACACACACAACCATCATCATCATCAGCAGCAGCAGCAGTCACTCGGGGTGGAGTATGACTGTCCTCTTTCTAGGTCCTTGTGGGTCTTCAGGTGGACGTAGAGGCCAATCCTGGAGCCGCATATTTTGGGGCAATGTGGGCAAGGCTGTGACGAGGTGGTTGATGATGTGGTTTGGGCCTTTCTGGTAACCCACTCCTGTCTGAGTTTGCACTTGTTTTCAACAGCACAGTGGAGTTCATGGTTGTAGCGCCCAGCACCCTCACAGACAGCCAGTCTCCAAGCCTCCCTGTTTTTTGCTGTTTGTTCCCAGGTGTTAAGGTCGATGACAAACCTTTTGATGTGGGCCTTGATGCTATATTTATATTGCTTCTTTTGTCCCCCTGGGGGATGCCGTCCTGTCATGAGCTGAGAGTAAAGGTTTTGTTTCAGGAGACAAGAGTCAGACATGCGGAGGACATGGCCAGTCCATCTCAGCTGATGTTGTGTGATAGTGGCAGTTATAGTAGGTATGTTGGCCATCCTCAAAGACGCTGAAGTTAGTGCGCTTATCCTCCCAGCTGAGCTTAAGGATCTTCCTGAGGCATGAGACATCGCTGTTGGTATGCCTTGAGTGCCTTCAGGTGCCTGCTATATGTGGTCCACAGTTCTGACCCATACAGTAGAGTGAGCAGCACTACTGCTTAGAATTTTTGTTTTGACCGGAAGGTCGCAGTTTTCAAAAAACATTTTACTCAATCTCGAGAAGGCCCAGCTGGCACAACTGAGACAATGGTGAATTTCAATGTCAATGTTGGCTTTGGAGGAGAGAAGGCTGCCAAGATATGGGAACTGTTCCATGTTTTCAAGTCTAGTGTTGTCTACAGAGATGGATGGGGGCAGAGCAGGCATATTTCTGTTGGGTGGGGGCTGTTAGGTCTTTTTTATGTTCATGGCCAAGCCAATCTGCTTGTTTGCCTTTGCAAAGGCATCCAGTATGTTCTGTAGTTCCTCTTCTATGAGGGACACTAAGGCATTGTCATCAGCATACTGCAGCTCTGTGATGGATGTGGTGGTAGTTTTACTTTTAGCCCTGAATCTGTTAATATTCAGAAGATTCCCATCAGTCCTGTACAGGATTTTGACTCCCTGAGGCAGATTTTGACCCGTGAGGTGGAGGGTAGCGGCAATGAAGACAGAAAACAGGGTTGGGGCAATGACACAGTCTTGTTTAAATCCTGTGTGGACCTTGAAGGAGACTCTGTCTCATCTCCATAACTGCTGATTACTCTAGCTAACCTAGTAGTTGTAGTACTCTGATATATTTGTCAGGGCAGCCTATTTTTGACAGAACTAGCCAGAGGGCCTGACGGTTTATGGAATCAAAAACTTTGGTTAAGTCTATGAAGGCCATGTACAATGGTTGATTCTGTTCCTGGGCTTTTTCTTGGAGTTGGCGAGCTGTAAAAATCATGTCCAGGGTGTCAAGAAAACCGCTCTGGGATTCTAGCAGAATTTCCTCTGATATTGGGAGGAGTCTGTTGGCCAAGACCCTAGCCAGGGCTTTCCCTGTGGTGGAGGGCAAGGGAAGGCCACGCTTTATCCCCTATCTTAAATACAGAGACAATGAGTGTGTCCCTAAGTTCTACAGGGATTTCCTTTTTCTCGTATTTTAAGTAGCAGGGCATGGATATGTCTTGAGGAGTGTAGGTCCACCTACCCTAAGTACTTCTACCGATATTCCATCAGAACCAGCAGCTTTGTTGATTTTCCTCTTCCTGATGGCATCCTGGACTTAGAGTAGGCTCTTAGACTAAGTAGTGCTGCTATGTCCTCCTCTTTGGCTTGTTGAGGGAGTTGTTGGAGGGCATCAATCTCAGAGCTAGAGTCCCGGTTTAAAATGTCCTGGGAGTGCTCTTTCCACTTCTCTTTGACTCATTGTCTGTTAGCAGTGTGTAACCACCTTTGGAGCGAAGGGGCATTAGACAGCAGTGGCTGGGACCGTATATATTGCTTTAGTAGCATCAAAGAAGCCTCTGGTATCCCCAGCATCTGCAAGGTGCTGGATCTCAAGGGCCTTCTTTGTCCACCACTGGTTCTTCATTTCCCTGACCCAGCTTTGGATGGCTG